>NC_056746.1:641451942-641604318 GCF_019279795.1 Protopterus annectens | reverse complement strand
TTGGAAACCAATCCAGTAGGAAGCGCCATAAGCGCAAACCTTTAGGTACTCTTTCTCTCTCTCTATACACTCCTTGAAATAATGTGTGTCCATTTGAAGCTTCTTAATTTTTAGCAAGCAACGGTCAAATTCATTTAGCTTGTCACGCAAGCTATTACGGTCTCTTGAAATACAATTGTTAAAGACATTGTGGGATTTTAACAAGTCTTTCACGCAGGGAGTTTCAGAAACATTAGGCCCTCCTAAAGAATTACGGCCAAGGTTAGATGAAAATGTCTCTCACCTGTAATGGAGTTCTTTTCCGTAGATAAAATACGGGAGAAACTACCAGTGGAGCACGATTCCGTCATATACCTCGTCTCCTGCATAGAGGTACTTAGAATAGGGTGAGTAGAAACTTGGGAGAAATTCAAAGCCTGTGATAAGAATGGTGATTGTTCAATCCTCTCCATTCTTTTACTCAACTGTTGAATTAATGCAGTCAATTCGCCAATAGATTGCTCCTGTGAAGTATCAGCAATCGGTGACGCCTCCATCATTGCACACTCAAGACAAACTGACCAGCCACAAAAAAACACCCCAAACTCAGTAAAAACAAAAAGCAACTCAATGGAGGCAACACAAGATTTAATAAATCCCAAATAATCCTTCAAACAAAATGATACAGGATTTCATCCCAAAGTATTACAGAACTTCATCAGATAACATTAAAATAAGACACACCTTTAAATATGTTAAAACAATCAGATGTTGAAATTCATCACACACACTTCCTCTACAACCAATCAGAAATCATTTTAAAACATCCCCACAAAAAACAGTTCCTCTTCTGCAGTAACAACTTGTTCCTTTTTTAAAAAATAAAATACAGTATCATATATTAAACATTCCACTTCTTACAATATGGAAAAACAACTTCATTTTTGACAAGCTTTCATTTTAAGCAGACACAAGTGATTCTGCTTTGTTTAAGCCCGGCCAGTTCTGGGCTCCTAGCCGCTGCCAGAAAAGCTCCACTGTCAAGCAGCAATGACCATGCTCCACCTCTACCTGAAACTTATAAAGTTTCCAAAACAATACATTTAAATCTATGCTCTTTGTAAGATTTAATATGTCTAGCCAAAGCATTTGTGAGCTTTCCATTGCGAATATCAGATAGATGTTCTCCAATTCTACACTTCAATTTAAGCTTGGCTGTTGCTGCTTGAAAAAATGGAGCTTTTCTGGCAGCTGTGGCTAGGACCCCAGAACTGGCTGGATTTAAACGAAGCAGAATCATTTTTGTGTCTGCTTAAACTGAAAGCTTGTCAAAGATGAGGTTGTTTTTCCATGTTGTAAGAAGTGGAATGTTTAATATATGATATTGTATTTTGCTTTTTAAAAAAGGAACAAGTTGTTATTGAGAAGAGGAACTGTTTTTTTTTTTTTTTTTTGGGGGGTGATTTAAAATGGTTTGATTGGTTGGTTGTTGAGGAAGGGGGTGTGATGAATTTCAACATCTGATTGGTTTTTGTCATATTTAAAGGTGTGTCTTATTTTAATGATGTTATCTGATGAAATTCCGTAATACTTTGGCAGGACAAAACCCTTTATATAGTTTGCTTGAAAGATTATTTGGGATGTATTAAATCTTGTGTTGTCTCCATCGAGTTGCTTTTTGCCGTTTGTTTTACTGACTTCAACACTGTCACACTGCACTTTATGGAATAGGATAGCATCATTGCATGCTGAGAAAAACATATTGGGAGGTGTGTCTGACATGGATGTGGAGTTGCATGTATCTCAAAAGTAATACCTGGATATGTACACAGTCAAGATGCCTGCTGTCAGATTAGAACCCCTGTATATCTAGGTAAAGTAGCCTGAGAACACAGTAGTTAATGTTACTGCCACAGCACAGGTTTGTTGTGAATACTGCCAGAGTGCATGTTATACAAGATGATACCATCAGTATATGTTATAAGATATTCAGAGGAGGGTCAGAATTAATGCAAGTGCCACAGCATAAGTCTGACTTTTAGTGTCAGAGAACACTTTATAGCGGATGACATCAGCAATGTCTATTGAGAAGATGGTAATAGGAGCGTCTCACATGCTGGTCTAAAATGCACTCCCAAATCTCAACCAAGTGAACACCAACAGATACAGCAGTTGACTGCAGGGAGATTAGAACCCCTACCAGACTACTTATATACAGCACAGTACTTAACACAAGCACCACAGCACAAGTCTGGCTTTTATGCTTCAGAAAACACCTTATAGCTGATGACCAGCAGTGTCTGTTGAGAAGATGGTAGTAGGAGTGCCTCACATGCTGGTCTTCTGAATGCACGCACATCTGTTGATTGCAGTGAGATCAGAACCCTTACCTAACTTGGTATACCAGCTAGAGAACTCCATATTTAATGCTAGCTTCATTGCCCAAGTCTAACTTTTGCAATGCTGCTAGACAACTTAATTGTGGATGACATTCATTGGATGTTTGAGAAATGTTGTTGGGAGGCCTGTATGACTGTCAAGATATTTGCACTTGATGGTACTGAATTGCTGACATTAGGATACACAGTTATGCTCTTCTGACATATGTATTTGCCTTGTCATATTGGCCTTTATAGATGATACCATCATCAATATATGATCTGGTTAACATATCCTGTTATGAGACTGGTGTGCAAATATTTATACTGCTTTCCCTGTTTGTACATAATTAAATGACAAGCAAACATGGGTTTCTGTTTCATTCAGATAATTATAAGAGTTATATTGGTTCGCTGTCCGCATAAATACGCTAGGCTGAGAGGAGTGGCAGAAAGCACTTTGGACAGTACTGATTAGAAGAAACAGACCTGGTTTCCAGCTGACTCTGTAGCAGTTGGTTTGAGTTCTTATTTTGAGCCTAGATGATACAGGGTTCAAATCCAGCTCTGTCTAATATTTGTACATTTGTATTCATGATGCTATTAAATAATTACAAGTGATAATTACTGGAAATGTGATAGGGAATGACTGCAGTTAAGTACTGTATAAAAACAAACAGTGTTCAAGTGATTTATGTCAACAATACACATTTACAGTTACATATTTATACAGTCAGTCCAAATAAACATTTTATATGAACATTTTAATATGAGTGCCTTTATTCTTCTTTAACTGTGCGTTTCTTTAGTGCAGCAGGTTTAAGCAGCATTGAGTAGAGTACCATGCCGTAGGACATCAGGAGCCATTCACTGCCACTGGGCATTAGTGCATGATGTCAAACTCTATACAAATGTAGAGGAGAAAGAGTGAAGGGCTTCATTGGGGATTTATGTGGTGTGATTCTATTTTTTGATCAGATTAAAGGTATGAAAATGGGGTAGATGGGAAAGTGGTGAAATAGGGGGCAAGCAGGGGGAAGAACAAAGTGAAACCAATACAGGAATGTGCAGGAGAGAGTTGGGAAAGAACCATAGGGTTCTTTAGTCCAAAACCAGGGTTTTCTTTTGTAGTCCAAGAGGAATTGATTCTGCAAGGGTCTCTCAGTGCAGTGACACTTAACACCTCTGCAGTGGTGTGTGTGTGTGTGTGGGGGGGGCGACTGTCAACTCCTCTTGAACTACAAAGGAAAGCCCTGAACAAAGGCCTGTAATTTAGCTACTTTTCTGGCTATAGCTGGATAACTAAGTATAGTGTAAAACAAGGTCCGAGTGAAACATAAATAAGTGTGATTAGAGACAGAAAAGAAGCAGTCCTTTTACAGAAGGTAAAGGAGATAACAGTGACTCTCACAAATCCCATTATATGTCAATGGCTTGGGAATTCAGTTACTTCCTTATGTCTGGCATGAGTCATACAAAGCATTACGGGAAAGGATTGAGGGAGAACAAAATTACATTGATACATCAAGCCTCATTGGTAGCCATGTTGTGGAAAACAGGCTGAAATTACAAATAAAGCAATTCGAGTGATCTTGAGGTGTTAAAATAAGTCAGGGAACAAAGACTGAGTGAAAAAAAAAAGTTTTTTTTTTTTAGCTGTAGAGTTTTCCCTTTAACTTTCATCACAATTGTTATTGTTACAACTGGTTATCTTACACTCTTCTACGTTATCTCAGTGAAATGTAATGTCATATGTTGTCAATGACCCAGAGGTGTTATCTAAGATGGCCCATAGATATGTCTAGGGGAGTGCTGAGCACAGGGAGAGGGGACTGCAATCATATAAAAAATGTTTTTCTGCTGTAGATGTGTACACAATTTTTTGAAAGCACTTATAAGTATTGACTAATGTGTTATTCCTTGCTTGGTACAAACTGTTATTTGCCTGTTGTTTTGGGGTGGGGGAGCCAAGTACCATTTGTGTGTTGCCACATCAAAAAAAAAATTTTAAAGAGCTTTACTCCTGGTATTCCTTTGTTTTTTGTCAAGCCTTGGTTTCTGAGTTTGATATATTGCAACCACATATCCTTATATTTTAATACCTGAACTGTGTTTCTCCAGTGGATATTTATATATATAAATCAGGAATTTAATTATGTTATATTTATGTGCTGTATCCTTCTTTTCTGTTTTATGTCACTTAGGATTACGGTACCCAAGCATATCAATCCCTGTAAACCCCCTTTCAGCGACTCTAAAAGTGATGAAATTGCCCAAGCATTTAGGTGACAAGATGGCTTTCTGCTTGAAAGAGGAAGTGGGGATATGTCTTACAGAATGCAGATTTGGAGCAAGATAGTGCATCAGTGCATTGGGGGGGGGGTGCAGCAGGACTTATGAGGTGCATCATAGGTCCACTGATATGATTTCATCAGCCTGGAGGAGAGCAGATGCAGTTGTCCATGAACAGTTGGCTACAGGGTGGGGCCTGTTACAGACCAATCACTGGCACCAAATGTTCCTGTCCACTGTCAGAGATCCAGAGATCTCAGTGGAAAGTGCACAACAACATGTGATTGATGTTGGCGCTGATGTTTCTGGGAGGACAAGTATGCCCTAGAATGAGCATCCAGGTAAACATATATATGTCAATTTATGATATTTTATTGTATAGTAAAACGTATGCATTAGTTCATTTTTTTTTTTTAATTTGTAATTCTTTTGGGCTGAACTTATTGATAAATTGATAACATTTTCAACACATTTTTTCATTACACATGGGCTTTGGGTGGATGTGTCTGCCAAGTTTCAGTTAAAACGATTGTTAATGGACATATAAAGGCAACAATTCTGTCTCCCTTTGTTATTGGAATTGTGATGATTGTGTCCTTAACTTTTGCTTAACTTCTTCCAGAACCATTCTCCCTTGCAAGTGTGGGGTCATCTGATCATGGTAAGCTAAGCATTTTATTTGATTATCAATGACCATTTGTCAGAAATATGCATTTATCCATGTATGTGAGGTGGGTGTCAGGAGTATATAGGTTCATACTAGGCTATCTGCCCTTGGGCAATTACAAGCCTAGCCAGAGTGTGTTTGGCTTTCGCCACCCTTACTTAGAATTGAGTTTGCTATGCCCTTTTTAAGGTTAGTTTACTGAGCCTCTGTCTAGCAGAGACACAGAAGTAATCCCCCGGAGTGAATCTACGATCTCCCATCCACTCATCAAGATTCCTCTTGAAGAGAGTCAGTGAGGTGCTCTGCCTAACATGGATCGGTATTCTATACCAAACTGAAGGGAGCCTCTGTGTTATGAATCTGTCCCTCCAGCACGTTCTATTTAGCTCTGTGCTGAGGTTCAAATCCCTCGCGCACGTGGTTCTAAGGGATTTGGATTTTCTGAGGTGGAGCATGTCCATTAATTCTGGGTTAGACATAGCTTTGTATGTCAGGCATAGATCGCCTCGAAGTAGGCGGTATACGACCGAGTAAAGTTGGAGTTTCTTTAACCTGGCAGCATATGGCATCTGCTCGAGACCCTCGATTCTCTTTGTGAGGTACTTTTGGGGTCTTTCCAGCTGCTGCAGGTGGCGGGTAAGGTACATCCCAAAAGGGGCATTTTATTCTATGATGGGTCTGATGAGGGATGAATAGAGGGGCACTATTACCTCCCCTGATCTATATGTGAATCCTTTCGTGATAATGTGGGCTATGTAGAAGGTCTTTCTAACCACTTTGGCAAAGTGGTCGTCAAAGGAGAGATTGCTATCAACTTGGGTCCCCAGATCCCCAATTACATCTTCTGTATTTAATGGGTTTCCACCTATATGGTAGTTTGTGGGCACTTTATTTTTGCCAAAGGGTATGACTATACACTTCTTGGCATTCAGCTTTAGGCCATGGCTCTGGCACCAGTTATCCGTCTCTGAGACCTTCTTGAAGGATGTTCATGTCAGCTGGAGAGTCAATAATGGCTCCCAGCTTGCAGTCATCTGCGAACTTAAGTCAGCCATAGTCCTCCCGTGCTGGCCTGTACCTCGGAAAAGTAAATGCCGAACAAGAGAGGTCCCAGGACCGAGCCCTGTGGGACACCACTTGTGACCGGTTTCGAGTCAGACATGACTCCGGCAATTCTGACTCTGTGGGTTCTGTCTTTGAGCCAGTTAGCCACCCATCTTATGACATAGGGGTTTATGTTTAAGCTGGATAGCTCATCTATGATGCCCGAGTGGGGTATTGCGTCAAATGCCTTTGCGAGGTCCAGACAGGCCATGTGGACTACCTTCCCTTCATCTATGGCCTTGGTGACTGTTTCGAAGACGTCAACCAGGTTCAAGAGGCAGGATCTGCCCTTAAAGCCAAACTGAGTAGGATCCAATGTCTGTAGGTCCCCAATGTCTTTGTTTAGGAGTTCCATGATGATCCCCTCCATGGCTTTGCAGATAAGGCTAATCAGGCTTATGGGGCGATAGTTACCAGGGTCTGTTGAGGCACCACCTTTGTGAAGTGGGACCACTGTTGCTGTACGCCATTCTTTGGGTACATATCCTGTAGTGAGGCTGAGATTGTACAGCATTTTTACTGTGGGTTTAGTTCTTGGAGTTCGTGTAGGACGCAACCCGGGACACAGTCTGGTCCCATTGAGGCAGTGTTTTTTGCCTTGGAAAGGGCGGCCTTCACTTGGACATCTGAGATGTTTGGGAGGCTGCACTCTACTGGGTTAGATATTTGCTCTTTAGGGGGGGGAGGGAGGATAAGTTAGCACTGAACCTGTCTGCCAGGATGTTGGCAATGTCTGTGGGTTCAGTGTATTTTTTGTCATCTAGAATCAACTCTGAACATACCTGGGAGTTGCATCCCAGGTTCCTAACATAGCTAAAGAAGGCCTTGTGATTGTCTTTTGTGTCCTGTGCAATTTTTCTTTCGAAACTGGCCTTGTAGGATTTTATGAGGGATCGTAATTTTTTGCTAGTACTGATCAGAGGTGCCTTCCCTTTTAGGGATTTTGCTCTATTGTATAGTAACCTCCTCCTTCTGTTGTACAACTTATTTATGGCTGGGGTCCACCAGACTGGACGCTTGGGTTTTGGTTTTGTTTGGGATAGCATGGTCCATGCACTCCTGGAGGTGTCCATAGAATGCGTTTATATAGGATTACATGGTTTGGGCCGTAGTTTCCACCAATCCTGGGGCCTTGAAAGTTTCCACTTCGGATTTGAGAAGTGGGAAGTTCACTTTTGAGAAGTTCTTCACTGTGGTTTTCTGGGCTGGGGGTGGGGTCGGGTTTTGGATATCCAGTGAAATTAATTTATGGTCTGATCTTACCAATGAGGGGAGTACCTCTGGTGTGGAGCATAGGGTCCCCATGTTGATGATGATCAGGTCCAGTATGTTTTCCCCTCTTGTGGGAATTTTGACCAGTTGTTCCATAGCATTTGAGTTTATGAATTCCAGGAACCTTTGGGCAAGGGTGTTGGGGCTTTAGTAATGCTCCCAGTCAATGTTAGGGTAGTTGAAGTCACCCAATATAATGGAGAGATCTTCATGTTCTCCAGCGTTTTCAGAAAAGCAGAGTGGGATTCCTGATTTTGAGACGGTGGTTTGTAGCATGCTATAACCTGAAGTGGAGTTTTGCCCACTGTTACACATGGATGGTTTCTGATGCTTCGTGCAATGCTACTAACCTGGAGGTGTGGATATCCTTGATAAATATAGACACTCCCCCTCCTTTTGTGATTCGGTCCGGGTTTTGGGGCCGAAAAGCATGGTATGAGGTATAATCTGGTAGTGCTGAGGTGCTCTCTGGAGCCTTGAACCAGGTTTCTGTCACTGCACAGATATCAATGTTCTCCATACTGAGGAGAGATTAGAGTGCGTGCATTTTGAGGTTTAGACTTCTGGCGTTTAGCAGCATTACCCTTAGTTTCTTGTTCTTAGTGTTTTCTAAGGAGGTGGGTTTGATTTTTGCGCCTTGCCTAAAAAAGGCACTATAGGGGTGGCAAGAGCCTTTGCCAGTATCCGAAAGCCCAGGGGAGACAGGTGCAAGCCATCCCTTGCAAAGCAACGTGGCTTGTCAAGCATGTCATCCCAGGCTGACAGACACTGGATCCCCTTTGAATGACACCAAAATTTTAGCCAATTATTAAAATCGATCATTTTGTCTTTATATTGTGGCATCATTCTAGGTGAGGGTAAGATGCTGCTCAAGGTCAGAGTCATACCGGCCTGGGCTACATGATCGGAGAGCTCCTTTACGTCTCTTTTCATGTAGTCGAGGGAGGTACGTCTCAGGTCATTCACACCAGCGTGTACTACAAACAAAGCTAAGAAAAAACAGTCTCTTGCACCAAAGTCCTATGTACGTAGCAAATCCACGAATATCCATAAACAAGCAAACAGAGGGCAACCACGTCGATAAAAATACCATAAAACTTTATTTCTACAGATGAGCGCTTTCAGGCCATATGCTGATTGTAAAACTAAGAATTTGTTATATATAGCCGTATGTCAAGGATGTGAAACTTACTATGTGGGGAAAACCAATAATATGTTTAAGACCAGAATTTACAAACATTTATCAGATATTAGACTTGGTAATGAGCGTAATGCTTTGGCATTACATGTGAAGGATAACCCTACACATTCATTTCTATTTATGGTGATACAGGTTGGATTCCAAACACCAGGGGGGCAATTTGGTAAATGAAACTGAATGTGCTGAAACCAGATGGATAGTGCGATTAGGAGCAGATAGGTCTCCTGGTATTAATGGGTATATGCCTTTAAAACCCATCCTAAAGAAAAGGAGAACTTTTTATTGAAATGTGATAGGTTGATATTTTAAATATGTGAGGTTTTATACTGTGTGTTATCTGATGAAGGGCATATGGCCTGAAAGCGCTCATCTGTGGAAATAAAGTTTTATGGTATTTTTATCTACGTGGTTGTCCTCTGTTTGCTTGTTTTTGGACCAGCGTGTACTATGACAGAGTCATACTTGTACTTGCTTTGGAGCGACCCGAGTGCTTGCGTAATGTGGCGGATCCTAGCGCCCAATAGGCAGCTCACTGTGACCTTCTCTTTGTTCAGCCTGGTGAGCGGAACGTCAGTGTGCCTGACAATAGAATCACCTATTACAAGTGTGTCAGGTGTGTTGTTCTGCCTTAACGGCTGTGACTGTTTGGCACTCTGACTTTGCGGGCTATGTGTTGCTCGTGTTTTGTTGTGGGATAGCATTTGCTTGGATGTTTGCTTTGGAGGTCTCTGCTGTTTAGGTAGATTTTTGATTAGAGCCTCCGAATATGTTTTTGTGTGGTTGGATTGCTGTTGTGGTAGGACTATGTGAGACTAGATTAGTGCTCTGTGTGATGTTACCTTCTCCTCCGGTCTGGTTACACCAGTTTTGAGGTGAGAGATTGGCCTCCAGTTCGGCTATATGGTTGCATCTCTCACATATGTTTGATCCTGTTTGGAGGAGGAGAGGGTTGTCAGTGTACATGAGACAGTTGTAACATTGTCTCAAGATTCCCAGATTCACCAGTTGGACTGAAGAGGAGACCACTAACTGACCTTTGGACATGCTAGAATAGTATAGGGGACTCATCACACAGTTAAAAGGACCAATAGGGGACAAGGTAGTCTTAGGATGAGGATGTAGTGCTTTTAGTATATTAGTGCTAAAATGCAAGATTGCTTATTTGGGTAAGTGCAGGGTCTTAGATTGAGAATAGGATGCTTACTTTGAGAATTAGAGCAGTTCCAAAGGAAAAAGTGAAGAGCAGACTCAGTGGAGCCGGAAAAAGTTTAAACCCGATGCTGCGCTATGCGCACAATCGCGCAAAAGCAGATTTTTATGCAGGGAACTTCAAAGAGCTAGAAATGGTCCAAAACGACCAATTACTACTAGATTCTTGTGCTGAGGTCACTCCTTTAGGGACAGATAGGCTGCTCAAGGCTCCCCATTCCCACTGGTGAGCAAAGAACTTCCTTCTATCCAAGTAAGGTAATGGGCAACACAGGAACTATCCCAAAGTCCAGAATACAGCAAAGCCAGTATAGAGGAGTATTCTAGCCAAGGAAAGGCGGGAAATGAGGATTTTTTGTGTTTTTTGTTTTTTTCCAAGAAAAAAACAGGAAAATGCAGGAAAACAACAGTATATTAAATGCACAGGCTAGCGCACTTGAGTGGGAGGCCTCAACAGTTAATTTATACAAACAAACCTTAACTTAAGTGCAGGTAATAAAAAATGCTAAATACAGTTAAATTAGCAGTTTAACTTCGTTTTCAGCAAGAAAGGAGGTCGCACAGGTAGAAACAGCAAAAATATACTTATATCTTGAAAGTAGTCACTCTTTTCGATTCTCTGCTGCTAGCACCACTCTGCAGGACCACGAGGAGCTGTTGCCGAGTAGTACAAGCGAAAAAAAAACGCTCACAGGTGGATTTTTATGCAGGGAACTTCAAAGAGCCATGTGTATTGCCGTACCATCTGTGACAGTGGCATCAGTGTTAGTTTATCATACATTAAATTTTAGTTAGGCATTACACACAACCTGGCAGTTAATGGAGTGGAAGCCCTTTTTATGTACACTCTTCCTTGTTCCCCAGGTGGTGCTTTGATTTTGATGTGCTTGCAGTCCATGGCACCCAGTACTTCAGAGTAGTGTGCTGCAGGGTAGTACTCCTGCATAGTTGTGACTCTGTTCTCAGGTGTATGAGGAAAATGTATGTAGTAACTGTCATGTTTTAGCATAGTATTCAGTAATTAATGTAGGATCCTGGATGCTGATGCCTGTGACATCCCCAGTATGTCCCGCTTTGGTCTTTGGAAGGTTCCTGTAGCTAATATTCTAAGTGCTACATATACCTTAGTCTTCACTGGTACTGGTTCCCTTCGGTTTGCCCTTGCTGTCAGTTTTGGACAACAGAGTTTGCAGAGTCCCTGTAGTGTCTCTTGTCTACCCTGTAGCACTGTACAGTTTCCACCTCAAGCAGACCATGAAATGTTAAATGGGGTCTAAACACCTTTCTCCTTATTGGCCGAGGTCTGTTAGCAGCAGCAGCATAGACTTGGGCCTGTTGCCCATATGTATAAATAAGAGCAGCAGCAGCCCCTAACATTGTTTTTGTATACACTAGTTTCCATGGCTGTATTCCAGTGGGTTTTGGAATTCACAGGCAAAACCTGAACTAAGGCTACAAGATTGCTTTATAGCTTGTTGTATATCTCCACCATTTTGGATTGGTTGATAAGCATACAATTCAGCTTGTTATGCTGTAATTAGCATGCCACAGTGTTTACTGTGTTTGCATGGCTCTACACAGTGTGTAGAGCCTCTTACTGAATACAAAATGGTGGGTATCACGTGAGCTTCATGCCACAAAGTGCACACGTTTCTACCACACTGTGTAGGCTTTATTGAATCCATCACTATGCGTTTCAGAATGATGTACAAACTTCTAAACAAGTAACCTTCACAGAATGCTTGGATTTGTTTGAAAGTAAAAATCTTATATCTGATCCTCATCCAGTAAGGGCTACTATCAATCCCCCAGGTGAGTACATGTCTGTCAGTCTCTCAGTTAAGTATGTGCTTATCCCTGTAAGTAAACAAAACAGATAAGTCTATAGCTGTAAGTAAATGTAATGCATCAGTATCTGAACTAATTTGCTTTAATGTTTTAAGGAGAAAAACATGGTGGCGTATCATACAGCTTATGAAAATGCCACTGTGCCAGTAAAATCTATTGACAACTGTTGATCAGCTGTAAAGTAACCTGTACCTGAAAGTGAACCAGTATCAAATGGCCACACTGGAGGCTTAGTCTTTAGTTGTGTAGTATCAGCAATTTACCCTTGTCCTATTACCAAACATATCAGTTGTAAAGTTTTGTAGCTAGAAAGGTATTACATGAATCGTTAGTTTCAGGAAGCATGATTACTTTAATTAGACTGGGGTATGCGAGTATAAAACTACTAGCAGCCAGAAAATTGAAGTACTGTTGTGTATATAGAGACTAGAAAGAATAACATGCAACTTAAGCAGAAATACAAACTATTCTAGGCAAAGTATGACACCCATTAGCACATGGGATGTGGTAGATGAGCAGGTCTTTAGCCATTTCAAAGATCTGTGGAAAATGTGTGGGAGGAGCAAAACCAGATGTATTGGACACATATACATAGCTCTAATAAAGTCAAAGATGTGAATTTGAAGCTTCAAAGGTCATAAGGTTTGGATCTGGGTGGAAGTTAGACCTGAAATGGATTCTGACCAAAGGCTCCAATTAGGCTATGAAAAGAGGTAGTACAGAGCCAGACAGGGAAGAACTCGTAGTTAATGACACTGTGCACAAAATACCAGCAGAGTACTTAAAGTCAGTACAGAGTCTGATGAGAAACGAATGCAGAAACTCAAAAGGAGGCAGACAGTCTCTTTAATGAGTAAACAAAAAAGGTAGCCAGATAGAGCCTTAAATATATAGACATTGCTAGAATAAGTAGAGTAAAGTTAAACTGAGACTAAAATCCTACTAGCAATTCACCCCATAGAGGAGAAGTTACATGAGGGAGAGAAAGCAGTGCCTCTATTTGTATGAGAAGAAAATATACCCTGCACCTCATGTCAGGGTAGGGATGAGAGCCGTGCTGTTCTGATATATCTGCACATAATCTGTGGCAATTTTTAAAAAAAATCTCAGTGGAAAGGAAACATTGTAAGAAGCTGAGGAGTTACTCCAAATCAGAAAGGACTTGTTCTTCATAGTCATATTTTGAGCTGATAAATGATTTGCTTTGTAGAATAACTAAATGAAGACAGAACAGGTAGTAAGGTAGCACTTGATATGGAAACCTTTAGATAATCTCATGATGAAGTTGTCTCACAGCCACATTTTGGGTGGACATTTAGGCATGGATAAAAAGAAAAGACTAGAACTTTAGCTGTGTTTTACTGGCTAGGTATTATGAAGGACAAGAACATTTTTGTGCAGCTTGTCCAGGATGCCAGAAGACAACCCCTAACCTAAGGTTAAGGAACTCTTTGAAACCACTGCTTCTAAAAGAAATCTCATTTGAGATAATAGCTATGGAACTTGTAGATCCACTTGTGAAGTGAAGGTCACCAGTACACATTGGTAATCATCGATTACATCATTACATTCCCAAAAGCAATTTCCAAAAAATGAGTAAACATTAAGACTGTAATGAAAGGAATGGCAATACTATTATCTGGAGTCAGAATTCCAAGAAAAATCCCATTCATGTCCAGAGTAGTAGACTATGCATTTTTTAAAGGTTAATCTGCTAAGAATGTATGTATATTACTCTCAAACTGATGGGTTAGTGGAATGTTTTAACAAAACTTTGAAATCTGTGCTTCAGAAAGCTGTAGAACAAAATGGGGAAAAATTGGAACCATCCACTTCCGAGTCCATATCACTTTGTCTAATGGCTATTCAGTGAATAGCCATTCGTTGGAACACCTATTTAAAGAAACTGCTGTTCATCGAAAGGCAAATTTTAAGTAGGGCAAATAAGCGGTTGGCCAGCCGAGCAATGACAAAAACAAAAAATTAAATTTAAAACCTGCCAAGGTGGGGGACTATGCCCCCATGCCCCTAACTAAATATACCAACTCTGAGATTGCACTACAGTGTGGAAAAGGGCAAATCCTCACTTCATTCCTTACCTTGATGGGCTCGAGTTTTTTCCCCTCGGCTCACTCTAATTTGCTAAGCCTTGCTCACTTTACCAGCTCGAGGTAAGTTCCATCTCCCATGATGCAAGGCAAGTACCTAGATCTCGACCGCCGCTTCGCTTTTGCTTCCTCCTTTACTTTAGCACCTGTACCATGATTCACTTGATTTTATTTAAGCCCCTTTTGCCCAAATCCCTTAATTTTAGTTTTAAGTTAATTATATAATTTTTCTCAGACAGAAAATCCCATCCTCTTCTCCCTTTTTTAGTCAAACTTTATTACCATCCCATCCCTCCCTGTTAGGGTGTGTGTTTGTTTTATATCTCACCCTCTTGGCATTTTTTTTAATGTTAATTCTTGACTGGCGTGTAGTGCTCCTGCATGGTGTCAAAGGAGAGTGTCAGTTATAGAGACTCGCGGTTGTCAGGAAGATGTCGTGACTGGTTGCACCTTGTGTTGCCTGTGGCCACCTGGGCCCTCACCTGCAGGACCTAAGTGCTATCGGTCCAGTCTTCAGCCAGAGAGTCCTCAGGTCACGAAATAAGCTGATATATTGATTGGGGCTTCTTGCCGGAGGGCAGGATTCCAAGTCGGCTCCACCTTCCTCGGCCAAATCTCCAAGGCCCAGGCTTCTGTGTCTAAGCCTGGCGTTCGCCCGACCGTTCGAGTTTGATCGCTCGCCGGAGCCTACCCTAGTTTAACAAAGGCTCGCACAGATGCATATCTTTGCCGACGATTGGACGACCACCCGGTGTCAGGGTTCGACGTTTCGGCCCCCATAGCCATGTGGCATATTAGGAAAATCGTCGCCGCATCGGCTATCTACTACTTTGTATTGCACGTGGCTCGGCTCCGCCGATGCACGCAGGCTTCCGTTCGGGTTCCGATAAGCTCCCGCCCGTTGACCTCTCAGGGCACGGGTTCCGGCTTCTCATTCCAGGAAGAGTAGGTTGAGGTCTCTCCCTGAATGGGAGCCGCCGGCTTTCACCTCTCCTTTCGGACTCTGGAGCAGAGACGGCCGAAGAGGCTGGTCATCCAGACTACTTGACCAAGGAGTACATGAGAGTGGTCAACAGATTACTTAAGTCACAGGTGTACTGGCCCAAATGTTACATAGTCCGCCCTCAACTTCAAGTGGTCAGGTCCACACACAAGTCGCTGCGGTACGGCCAACATACTATACCCTTGGAGTTGAACAGATCTTGTTGGTTGCCACTCTGGAGGGACAGATCCTCCCTTCTGTTCCTTCTGTAGCCTGAGTCTACTCTTTTCGACCTTCCTTAGAGGGATTGAGGGTCGATACCCTTCTTCCATTGGAGCCTCATCGGACCCTTTGTTCCAACCTGCTGGCCTTTCTCTTGGAGCCTCGGCCTTTGGGTGACTCGCTGTGACATCTGCCCTCGAGACCTCTTCCGGTCCCTGAGTTCCTAGGCTCCCTCGATGAGTTCTGACCTGCCTGGGAGATCGACATTCGAGGTGATGGTCCCTGGCCGGCTACCGGTATCAGTCAAAGCAGTCTGTTCCCTGGGTGGCTCCCCTCATAGGTACCCTGGGACATCTCTGCCACTTGTTACAGGACAGCAGTCTCCTCCTCGCCACCAGGTTTCCCCATTAATTTCCTCCCGAGGATTCGGGGATTCTTTCTACAGACTCTCTCCCTCCTCCTTCAGTAAGAGGGAAACAATTAGACTCCCCAGTCTGTCACCTCTCGGATACTGACTTTTATGAGTCAGAGGGACTTTATCCCAGATCCCCCCTCTCCTCGAAGTCTGTCCTAGAACTCCCTTAAACAGAGGGGAAACTGGCTATACCAACAATTGAGGATGGGATCTCCGACTCATCCTACCATAGTGGCGCTTGATCTCCACTCACCTCCTGGGGTGCCCTCCCGCCTCACCCCCTTATACCATTACGTCCAAAGCATGGGCAGCTCCTGACTCTGTAGAGCCAGTCCCAGGAGGCCACTCAAAATTTGTCACTGCCCCGGGTGACAAGCACTCTACTAAGGGTGTCCCCCGCTGATGCCATGCTGGCGGTGGCCGATCCACCAAGAAGGAACTTGCAGATCATGCCGTAAATTGGCCCATCCTCCCACAAGGACTCGGATGCTTTGGCTGGCGGTAATGTAAGGCGATAGTTTTCCTCAGCTACCTTTGCTATGGCTACTCATTGGGATATTATTTCCATGTCACTTCACCAGACTCAGAGGGATACCCTTAAGGAGCTGGGTTGCAAGTAGTACAGGATCCTACAGGCTGCAGGAGCTCAAGAAATTGCAAGCTCAAGCTAGGGCTGCCTTTAACAACAAAACGCCTACACATCTTATGCTGCTGATGGAGTTGGTAGAGCCCTGATGGGAGGTGGTTTCCAGATGCTTCCTGGCTGCGCTATGTGACCTCTAAAGGCTAAGTTAAGGCCCCTTCACCTTTCTCCCTTTGATGGGTCAGCTTTCTTTGCCCCTGTAACAGCTTGACCAGGACCAGGTGCAACAGGACGGTGACTTTTTTCTGCTGAGACGGTCCTTCTTTTCCACCTAGGGAGACCTGCAAACAAACAGAAAGGTCTTGGTGGTTAGCCAAATCCCAAGGAGTCAGTGACTAATGGTCAGTTGGTCAGCCGAGGAGGAGAACAGGTAACACAACAACAGACTAGGGGGGCAGAACAACAGTCCAAAACCAGGGAAACAGAGAGCCTCTCTGACAAGGTTTTCAGCAGCCTCTCTCTGACAAGCCCTCCGCTGTCCCCTGAGAGGCAGTCGGGGAAGATTATCACTGTAAATTCAGAAGATTGGCATTCCTCACCAAGACAGATGGGTACCAATGATCATAGGTAAGGGTTACACCCTTCTCTTCCCTAGTCCCTTCCTCAAAAGTCCTTCCAGATGTCACCAAGTCTAGCGGGAAACGGCTCAAAAAGAACCATGTAAAACTACCAAACCAGCAGCCCAGCCAGCCATACAGACCAGGAGTTACAACAGATTCATTACTTCAAGGTTCCTTTTGGTCCCCAAAACACGGGAGACTGGAGAGACTGGAGACCAATAAAGATCTCAGCAGAGTCTGTCAGTCTGACAAGATTCAAATGGTCACTCTTCACTCTTGCCCTTCTACAGAAGGACAACTCATGTGCTCAATAGATCTTCAGGATGGCGATCTTCATTCAAAATTCCAGGAGATTTCTCATTTTCTCCGGCTGGCTGGGGTCCATGCTGGGGTCAGTTCAGAGCCCTGCCTTTGGTCTCACCAAGGCCCCAGAGTGCATGCCAGACAAATGCATGGCAGTGGTCAGGTGGTCACCAGAGACGCCATATCCCAGGTGTTTCCAGATCCCAGACGTCAGCCTGCCACCGGCCACCAGGCACTCATCACAGGATACAAGCCAGGATTACACAATAAATTACAATTCCTTCTTGGGGCATCTCATCAACATCAAAACCAGCCCTTATCGCCCTGCCCACGCCATAGCTTCATAGGCTTAAACAGATCAACACTGTTTACCATTCACAGAGCCTTACAGATCAAAGAGCGCTTTCAGATTCAGAGTCATAAACAGGATCATTCCCACAACAAGAAAAAGCAGGCCAGAATACCCAAAGGTTCTATCTCATATGGCTGCGCCATTTCTCCCTACTCCTGGCTCGATTCTCACCTTCACAGTGGATGCTGTTCACAACAATGGTCACCAATGGTTCCAATGCATCACTCAGAGACTCAGTGACACACAGACATGCACATGCACTTTGCATCAGGATCACATCTCCCCAGGTTCACCAGGGCAGGTACTTTATACCCCATTACGCCACAGCCTGATGCCACCTGATGCCTGGGTCCTTATCGGGGGCCAGCTATCAGGGCAGGATGGTCTATGGGACGCGGCAGCCGCTCGAAAACCATCTCTGGAGAAATAAATGTCCTTGCTTGAGAGCAGTCAACGACCTCTGCGTTCCCTCAACATCTTCTTCAGAGGGACAATTGCAGTCCACACATACTGTTTGGTATATTAAGTAACACAACAAATGTATGAACCAAGTCCCACTCTATGTGGCGCTCAGAGACTGGCAATGGGCGATCTCCTCCTCATCGGTTTCTGTAGCAGCGCGATATCCCTGGGAAACCAACATAGCGGATACAGATTGAGAGAGCTATTCTCATTCTCAATGCGTGGTCTCTCAAGCAATCTATAGCGGAAGAGATTTTCCCTCCAGATCCATCAGAGACGCCTTTCCTCCCCAGGCATCTTGGAGGGACCTTTTTATGCCTTCCTCTCTTCCCTCTGTTTCCCAGAGGGTTATCCAGAAAGAGACCGCTTTGAGAGCCAAATTGATTCCTTGCCCCTTACTGGCCTCGGCTAAGTTTGGTTCCTCCATCATCACATCACAGGTACGCGGCATCTCTGGACCCAGTGTGCCATCTTCTGATCTTCTATCGTGGTCAGCTGCCGTCAATCCCTTCTCTCTCACTCACAGCATGGGTTGCTCCACACTTCCTTCCCTAGGTTTCCCTTTGATGATCTCTAACAGTTAGAGACACATCATAGTAGTCATTAAAATCCTCTACCAGGGAGGATTTATACAAGCAAATGGAAATGTTTCTCTTATTACCAGCCCCAGGATAGAGGTGTTAGGAGGACGCCCCATCAAGCAAAGCAATGAAGGCTAGATGAACAACAACATTAAGTTATGTACCCTCTACCTATAACCATCCATGTTAGTTTTCTTCTCCTTCTTTCTTTGTCGCCTTCCTCCTTCCCCTGGCTGGACAGACCCTGTTATAAGAAAACCGTTATGCTGAAGACATTTCACCTGGTCCTTCTTCCATCTGTAAGTTTTTTTTCTTCCTTTGGGAAGTATTTTGCTTGCGCTATTGCCCCCCTTTGTCAAACGAGCGAGATCTGGGTACTCGCCGCCTTGCATCATGGGATATGGGCTGCCTTCGAGCTGGTAAAAGTGACTCTCGAAGCTTAGCAAGTGCGAGTCGGAGCCGAGGGATCGCTCCCAACCTATCGGGCAAGAAAGAAGGCGAGAGAAGACAACTAACATGGAACGTTATGGTAGGTACATAACTTCTTATTTCCAGACAGTGCCCAACTGCTGGTTTGCCCTGGTTAAAATTCACCACTCGATGAAGAGCGGCTTCACTAAATAGATGTTGATGAATGGCTATTCGCTGACTAGCCATTCAGCAAAATAATATAGACCCTCTGCTTACATATTTCTTCACTTTAAGAGAAGTATCCTAAGATTCAACTGAATTCATTCTCATTGAGCTGTTGTATGGCAGTCATCCATACCATGAAGAAAACTGTCTTTAAAAGCGTGTTAAGATATTATATAGAACTGCAGGATTGAACAAGAACTATACCATCTGTTCAATCACGGCCTCACCTCAGGCTTTCTCCCTACCGAATGGCGCACTGCTACAGTCATCCCTCTCCACACAGGAGGAGCGACTACAAATCCTGGGAACTATTGCCCCATTAGCCTGATGAGTCTGATATGCAAAGCTATGGAACGCATCATCATGGACCTACTAAACAAGGATACAGGGAATCTCAAAACTCTGGATCCCACACAGTTTGGTTTTGTGAAGAGTAGATTATGCCTGCTCAACTTAGTCAACTTCTTTGAGTCAGTCACCAGAGCTGTGGATGAAGGCAAGGTGATTCATACAGCCTACCTTGATCTGGCCAAGGCCTTTGATACCATTCCCTTGTCAGGAATCATAGAAAAACTCACTAAGCAAGGCATCAACTCCTATATCACTAGGTGGGTTGCAAACTGGCTCACAGGTAGAACCCACAGTGTGAAAGTAGCCGACTCCAAGTCAGACTGTCGACCAGTCACAAGTGGAGTCCCACAGGGTTTGGTCCTGAGTCCTCTCCTGTTTCAGGCCAACACGAAGTTTGCAGACAATTGGAAGTTGGGAGCTATTATTAACTACCCAAGTGATGTTGACATACTACAGAAAGGCCTTACTGTGACCAACGACTGGTGTCAGAACCATGGCCTTAAGCTCAATGCCAAAAAAGTGTCTTCATCCCCTTTGGGAAAAACCTGGTTCCCTTGAATTACCACATCAATGGTAGTCCACTGAACACAGAAGGCACTGTAAGAGATCTGGGAACACAGGTTGACAGCAACCTCTCTTGACCACCACATTGCCACTGTGGTCAGAAAGTCCTTCTATGTGGCACATCTCATTACTAAGGGTTTTCCATCCAGGAAGAAAGAGGTCATTGTCTCCCTCTACTCTTCCCTCATTAGGCCAGTCACTGAGTACAATGCCCCATTTGGCATGTACCTCACTAAACACCTGCAACAACTGGAGAGGCTGCAAAAGTACCTTACAAAGAGGATCCTAGGCCTTAAACATTTGTCCTATATGGACAGACTAAAAAAACTCCAGGTATTCTCAGTCTCATATCACCTACTTAAGAGGCGATCTGTGCTTGACTTACAAAGCCATGTCTGACCCAGCCCTGTTAGAAATGCTACATCTAAAGAAATCCCAATCCCTCCGCACCACACGCTCCAGAGACCTCAACCTCATTACCACAATCAACAGAACATGCTGGAGGGACAAGTTCATAACCCAGAGACTCCCCATGCTATGGAATAGACTTCCCATACATGTCAAGCAGAGTAGCCTCACTGGCACTCTTCAAGAGAAATCTTGATGAGTGGATGGGAAATAGAAAATTCACCCCAGGATCACTCCAGTGGCTGTACTCGACAAAGGCACTGGGAACTAAGGTTGGGTGGCATGATGCCAAGGTAATCCTTTGGGCTAGGCTTGTAAAGGCTTCAGGGCCATTAGACTTGTACACACCTATGAACCTATAATGCCTGATTTCAGAGAACACATGAGCACAAGAAGGCCAACAGTGACCAAACCATAGTGATACACATTTAAGAGAATTTCAAGCAAGGCATGAAATGCTTGTGTTAGTAATATTTTTTTTTTGCCAGTGGGTAATATGTGGCATGGTCCTAAACAAAATAAGCAACACAAATGAAAAAAAAAAAAAAAGAAAGAAAATATGGGTGGTTGAAGGCATGGAAAAAAAGAGGTTTTAGTAGTGAATATGTGCACTGAAGGGTTAAAAACCCCACATTATATCCTGAAATAATAGTTAGAGAAACACTGCCAGAACCTCAGGCTGGAAGTTAAAGAATTGGCATTCAGGGATAGGGATATATTTTCAGGACTGCCTTGCTAAACTAATTTAAATTAGCACAATATTGAAACTATCCCTGCTACAGAAGTAAATCTAAAAGGCTATCAAAACCAGTGTCTCTATAGCAATCAGTAAAGGAGGAAATACAAAAAAAAGCTTAAGGTGGTGGGATCTTAGAGGAATCACAGAGTGAGTGTAATATTTCCATTTTCCTGACTTCCAGACCTGATAGAACCATAAGGTTTTGCAATTACTTTACATAGCATATTGAAGTTTCATCTCTACCTCTGCCTATAGTGGGAGAATTGGTAGGAAAAATTGGGTAAAGCTAGATTTCTGTCCACACCAAGCTTGAGTAATAGTTACTCTGCACCAGGCTTGAATAATGGTTACTGAAAAATCCCATTAACTCTAGTGGCCAAGGAGAAAGCAGGATTCTGCACAGCTGGTGGTCTTTTTCCTCACAAGGTGATGCTGTTTGACCTTTATGGGGTGCCTGCAATGTTTCATATGCTTTTGGATAGAATTCTTAAACCTCTTATCAGGTATACAGCAACTTACTATGACTATGTAGTTATTTATTCTAATGTTTGGAGAATTAAGGTCCAAGCTGTTCTAGGGTCCTTAAGACAAGCGGTTTATCAGGTAACCCAGCCAAGGTTAAAGTGAGTATGGCTAAAGCTCAGTATTTGAGCTTTGTGGTAGGAAGAGGATAGTAAAATTCTAGAGGGAAATGACAGAAGCCATACATAATTTAGGCACCATTAAATGTTCAATGGAGTAAACAGAAATATGTTAAAATGTAAGTTGCTTTCTGAACCTACCACAGACATAGCATTCATGGATGCCTCTGAAGTAGGCTTAGGAACAGTACTGACAGAAGTTGTTTACGTGGAGTAATGCCTTATTTAACTGTATAAGATGGAAGTTAACTTGTACTTAGCAGAGGTATTCAGCCATTGAGTGACAGTGTTTGACAATTACCCATGTGTATTATCTTTGGGAAGAGAATTTTTATTAGTTACAGACCATGCATCCCAAAGGCTGTAGAGATAGGCAGACAGTAATTCCAAGCCTGTCATTTGGGCTTTTTCACTATAGCCAGTACAGCTTATAATAGTACACTGCCCAGGGCATCATCATTTGAAAGCAAGTTGGCTTTTCCAGGCCTACGCCCATCTGTGGTTGTTAGAACCAACATTTTTGACTAGTCTTTTTTTCTGTAGATCATTTGCACTTGTTATAATTTTTACTCTGTTTCTTCAGACAAATCAAAATTCTTTTGATTTTCAGATATCTTTCCATCAACTGTTTGTCTTAACATAGCCCCCTTAATTGTTAATACTGGTTTCACTTTAATTGATTAAAATGCTCAAACTGACCGTTTTGTTTCTCTGATCCAACTTGTTCAGATATTTCAGAGAGTATTTTGGACAAAGCAGCAATCTGTCAGGCTGTTTTATTTTGGCTGCTTTTTAATTATTCAAAAGTCAGCCACTAATCTTTAGTGACTTTCTTGAAAAAGATATGCAACACATTCCACTTCTGTCATCTCATTTTTAATCTACTTTATTTGTTCTCCATGTCGCTGCTTCAAAAATATTTCTTCCATTTTTATCATCTGTCCTCTGTATTTAGTAACATAATTATTTGGAGTGAATTTTGAAATTTTCCACACTCCTCTCAAGTTACTGTTTGCATTGAATCCAAAAAGGGTAAAATTTCAGTTTGTGGCATGATTGTCAGGGCTGCCACCAGCATATATCTGTGTGCGTGTGTGCATGCGTGCGTTTTGGTACCGATTTTTAAGAATAAGGGTGATGTACAGAGCTGTAGTAATTACAGAGGGATTAAATTGATCAGTCACAGCATGAAGTTACTTGAAAGAGTAGTGGAAGCTAGGTTAAGAAGGGACATGATGATTAGTGATCAGCAGTATGGTTTCATGCTGGGAAAGAGCACTACAGATGCGATGTTTGCTCTGAGAGTGTTGATGGAGAAGTGCAGAGAAGGTCAGAAGGAGTTGCATTGTGTTTTGTAGACTTAGAGAAAGCATATGACAGGGTGCCTAGAGAGGAGTTGTGGTATTGTATGAGGAAGTCGGGAGTGTCAGAGAAGTATGTAAGAGTGGTACAGGATATGCACGAGGGTAGTGCGACAGCGTTGAAGTCTGTGGTGGGAGTGATGGATGCGTTTAAGGTGGAGGTGGGATTACATCAAGGATCAGCTCTCAGCCCTTTCTTATTTGCAATGGTGATGGACAGGTTGACAGATGAGATCAGACAGGAGTCCCCGTGGACTACAATGTTTGCAGATGACATTGTGATCTGTAGTGAGAGTAGGGAACAGGTGGAGGAGACCCTGGAGAGATGGAGATATGCTCTAGAGAGAAGAGGAATAAAGATCAGCAGGACTAAGACAGAATATGGTTCAAATGCGCGCGCGCGCACACACACACACACACACACACACACACACACACACACACACACACACACACACACACACACAATTTTTGGAGAGGCTAGTGCTATCTTGCAGTATTATAAGCCTCTCCTATTCTGTGCCTGCACTGCTACGAGACAGACCATGCTGGCACAACAAGTTTATGGTTACAGTAGCACTCTGAATTAAGCCAAATGAAAAAGCCAGTGATGGTAGTTTTAGCTGAACAGGCATTCTGTTTTTCAGGGGGTGGATGCCAGCAGTCCTGCACTCGCATATAAAAGTGCCCGTATGCAAGTAATAAACAAATAAATAGTAATACACTTTTAAATTAAGCAGAATTACTTACTATGACATTGTGATGAAATAAATAAGCTACAGGCTTTTAAAATTAAATAAATAAATTTTAAACTGGGGTAGTGCAGTGGCATTTTAAGTAGTGCTGATGCCACATAGCAAAAGGTTCTCTTGTTCAACTGTCAGCTAGGATACCATCTGTGTGGAATCTACACGTCTTGTCTGCTTCCATGTGGATTTTCTCTGTTTGTTCTAGTGTTCTTCCAGCTTCCTTACAGTTGTTCAAGGTAAAATTGCTTGATTGTCAGTAGCATGAAGGGAAAAAAGATGAAACGTATAATGTTGAATGGTGATGTCCTTCGTGGTTCACCGTTGCAGTCATGACTGTAAGGTTCTTCCTGCCAGCAGCAGCCCTCGATCAGCCAGAGTCCCAAAGTCTGGATCGGACGTCAGCTGAGGTCGCTTTTATCTTGACGTCAATGTGCCAGAAGGTATAAAGACCTCAGCTGACGCCATTACCCCAGTCTTTCTTGCTGCGCGGTGCCCTGAGCAGTTTGCTGATGCCAGTCAGCCTACTTCTGTCTTTTTTTGGATTTACTTCCAGGATTTTCGTTTAAGATAAGTACCCCGTTGGGGAAGTCTTTCTTGCTCCAGTCAGATGTCAGAAAAAGTTAATAACTGTATTTCTTGTGGGAAACAAATACCTCATAGGGATTTTCACTCTTACTGTATTCCCTGCCTGGGGCCTGACCACAACATTGCTAATTGTGGGTTTTGTGCTAGATTTAATCAACGTACTATTAGACGTAGGTACAACTTTGCCTTTTACTATTTTGGAAAAAGGTTTAATTAGAATATGTCTTCAGATTCTTTTCCGGCTTCTGGTGTGTGTAAGAGGCGTAAAGATAAAGACAGGCCTCTGAGGTCCAAAGCAGAGGATGTTACTCAATTATTGCCAGTTGCTGGTTCATCGCTCATCAGTGAGGCGCCTTTGCAGCCCCTGTCGTGCGCCTCTTTTGAACCAATTGCCTGTACCAACTCCAGTGTGGAGCTGATGGGGCCTTCAGAATTGCCAGGGAATGGACCTTCGGATACTGCTCCCTCAGTTGGGTCCGGTAGGCAGGTACCGGCTTCTGGGGGAGTTTTCAGGCCTTCACAGATTCATGTACATATGGATTCAGTTTTGCATTCAAAGACAAAAACTAAGACTCCAGCTAAGATGAAATGGCAAGCACAGGCACCTTTTGATCTGGGTCCTACGCCTCAAAGGCAGATGCTTAGGATGGCTGAAGATCTGTTAACTATGATCAGGGGTTCGCATCCCCCTCCTGACAAGAAGCCTAGATTACAGTCTGCTTATGATTCTTCAGACCAAATTTCTGTTTCTTCTGCTTCTTCCTCCCTTGAGCAGGAACATTCTTTTCCTCCTTATGAGGATTCTGATGCTGAAGATTCCTTTCCTTCAGCCTCTCCACCTGAGGATTATTCTTTTGGTGAAACTTTGCATGACATAAGGGAGCATTTTCACTGGGAAGGGCAGGAATTCTCTGAATCCAAGAAAAGGCTTAGGGATTTTCTTCTTCTCCCACAGCATAAATCTCTTTCTATTCCCCCTGTATTGGACATTGTAGATGATGTTTTTTCAGAAGCCTCCCTCTCTCCTGATTCTTTTCCACCTGCTCCGGTCAAAACAGATGGGTATTACAGGGTTCTAGATTCTCACAAATTTCTTTTTAATCTTTCACCTGATCCAGAAACTATTTCTCAGGGCCCTAAGGGTGTTAAAGCGGCCTCCGCTACACATCCTATTCCCTCTGATAGAGAGTCTAGGGCTTTGGAAAGATGGGGTAAAAAGGTATGTTAAGTTGTCATTCTCGCCTTCATTCTTGCTGGATGGGTTCAGAGCCGATCCTCGGCTCCGACTCGGCCTATACTGTAGCTCGAGAGCTATTTTTTACCGGCTCGAGGCAGCCCTATATCCCACAATACCATGCGCCAACTCCCCAGATCTTGTTTGCCGCTTCGCTGTGAGGTTGCCTTTTTTTGCCAGCTCAGGTCAGTAAAAGAAATTTCAGCAAATTCTTCCTAAACTTGGTTAGTTTGTTTTAGATTAGTTCCCTATCGATATTGTTTTACCTAATTACTTATTAGTAACTTTTCGTTAAGCCCTACCCACCCCTTTAGTTAATTTTTATAAATCGGGCCTACGGGCTTTAGTTTTTTTGTTTACTCTCCCCTTATTGTGCATGTGAGTTGTTGTTTTAGTCAGCCCCTTTAACTCCCCCTTGTGTGAAAGTCGAGTGAGTGTGTGTGCTGACTGTGTTACTGTCTTTAGGGTAACAATGTCCAAAGATGCTAAGGTCTCGGGATTCAAGAAGTGTGACTCGTGCTGTCAGAAAATGTCTCTGACAGACTGTCACACTTCTTGCGTCTACTGCTTGGGACCTTTGCACCTGCAGGACTCTTGTTCCGTCTGCCACGGATTTAGTTCAAGAGTTCTGCAGGAGCGTCGTAATAGGCTTATTTTGAGGAGCTTATTGAAGCCCGATGACTCCCCGTCCAAGTCTGGCTCGGGGAAGTCGTCTAAGCCCGCCAAGCCCTCGGCTCCAGTTTCTGAGTCGAGGGCTGGCGAAACTGAGATTGCTCTGACATCGGCTCCAGTCGGAGCCGATTCGAGCAAGATCGTACCTGCTCCGAAACCTGTATCAAAGCTATCAGCGCGCATGCGCTCTAGATCTCCTTCAGTCGAGTCAGTCCGATCGGCTCCAAGATCACCCCTTCTATCAGAGCAGAGTCATAGGACTCATTCCTCCAGGTCGTCTAGGCTTTCCGACCACGATATCGAGAGGGTGGTCAGTAGACTCATAAAATCTCAGGCACTGGCCCAAATGCTCCAAAGCCCGTCTCACCAGACGGTGGCTCCCTCGGTGCCGCCTTAGATTCCTCCTCAGACTCTCCAGTCGAGTTCGGAACCGGAGTTTGTCAGAACCGTAACCTTGCCCACGTCAGAGCCGATTACTTCCACCTTCGGCTCCGGCGTCGTTGGTTCCAACTTCTTCATTGGTACCGTCCGTGGAGAAGTCCGGGCGCCAAGACTCCATTGTTGGCTCCGAGGGGGCGAGTGGCATCGGACCCTTGTCCGACCCCGCTCTCCCTCTCGGAGCGTTGGCTATGGTTAGTTCGGCCCCGACATAATTCTCGGAGCCTTCCCAGTCGGTTCTGGTGTCTTCGGAGCCGGGACAGTCTTCGGTGCCTGATAGGGGGGCTTTCGAGGTGATGAGGAGCGTGCTGGATCCAGTGTCCGCTCCAAGGTTGGGTTCTTCAGCTCCTCCCTTTACAGTGCCTGTTGCAGTCTCTGGCCATCCTCTTGCAACTGATAGCAGAGATCCAACGCATAGGGTACCCACTTTGGGTGTCTCATCCTCCTCAGAGGCCTCTCCTGAAGCTTCAGGAGAGCCACCTAGGAAAAGAAAGTGCAAGAGGAAGCACGTAGACTCCCCTGAGTCTCTAACCTCGGACACCGACTTGGATGAGTCGGAGGGCTCCCCCAGATCCCCCTCTGAAGAAGTCTCCTTTTCAGACATACTAGAGATCCTGAAACAGAGGGGGAATTGGTCCACACTCAAACCCTCCGAGGACGAGTCGGTCTACCTTGATGCCTTTGGATCTCGCCCTTCCACCTCCTGGGTGTCCCCTCCCTTTCGATCCACTGATGGAAGTGGTGGCCAGAAAGGCGTGGGCAGCTCCTGACTCCATGGAACCTACCCCTAGGAGGCCTTCAAAATTTATTTCTGCTCCGATGGACAAGCCATTTCTCACTAAAGGTGTCTCGGTAGATGCTATGGTGGTAGCAGCCGCCACCAAGAAGGAATTAGCTGATCCTTCTGTATCTGTTCATCCTCCTAACAGAGAGTCCAGGACCATGGACAGGTACGGTAAGCGGACATTTGCTTCAGCGACCTTTGCTATGCGATTGCTGAACTATTTATGTCATTTCACCCGCCTTCAGAGAGATTTGCTCAAAGAACTGGGTGAAACTGTACAGGATCCTTCTGCTGCGGGATATCAGTACAAGATCAACTCCCAGCTGGCTACCTTGAATTCCATTGCCAATTCCTCCATGCGGCTTATCTCTTATGCAGCCGATGGAGCGAGTAGGGCCGCAGGCACAGGTGTTGCGTTGAGACGTCATGCCTGGATGCGACTCTAATTTTGCTGATCCCTTCCAGGCGCCCTTCACCAACACCCCCGTTTGATGGTACAGAATTGTTTGGACCTCAGGTGAAGAATACCCTTACCAGGTGCGAGCAAGATCTGCCTTGGGAGTCCACTTTCCCACACCATCTAGACCATACCCCAAAGGTCAGAAGGGTGGAAAGATGTGGTTCCGTAAACCACAGGGAGTCGCGCCCGCCGCACGTGGTGAAATTCCCCCTAGAGGCAGAGGGGGGGGATAGACGCCGCCCCAGGGGCAGAGGGGGATCCACAGAACCAGGGTGTCCTTCCCTGACCAACCCTTTCAGCATCCCTGAGAAGCTGCCCGACTGTCCACCTTCGGAGGCAGTCGGGGGAAGATTATCTCTGTACCCGGAAGCCTGGCAGTCCCTCTCTCTAGACAAATGGGTACAGTTGATCATATCCGAGGGTTACAATATCCCCTTAATTTCCCCTCCAAACCAATTGCCAAGACCCCTCCCAGACGTACCACCTGGACAAAAGGGTCAGGCACAGCGGGAAATAGAAAAGCTGTTAAAAAAAAAAAAAGAGTCATCCAGGCAGTCCCAGCAGACCAGCTAGGATCCGGAATCTACTCCAGGTTCTTTTTGGTACCAAAAAAAGACAGGAGACTGGAGAACCATTTTGGATCTCAGCAGACTGAGAAAATCTGTGCAGAAGACAAAATTTCGGATGGTAACGCTGCAGTCCATTCTGCCCTTCTTGGGCAGAGACAACTGGATATGCTCATTAGACCTGCAGGACGCGTACTATCACATAAAGATACACAGGCACTCCAGGAGGTTTCTCCGCTTTCGGCTGGGAGCCAGTCATTACCAATTCAGAGCCCTGCCCTTTGGTCTCACCACAGCCCCCCAGGTGTTCACCAAATGTTTGGCAGTGGTTACGGCTCACCTGAGACAAAAAGGATTCCAGGCGTTTCCATATTTAGACGACTGGCTCATTACCGCTACCACCAAGCAGCATCTTATCATAACCAGGGATTACACCATTCACATTTGCAACAGGTTAGGTATTTCCATAAATTTTGCAAAATCCTTCTTGTCACCTTGTCAATGTATAAACTTCATAGGCGCCGTGTTAAACACCACAGAAATGTCTGCAACTTTACCACCTCAGAGAGTGATAGATATACGGCAGAATGTCCACCTTCTGATTCAGTCCAACAAAGTTCAAGTCAAGTTAGTACTGAAAACTGGGCCTCATGGCAGCGGCGATTCCCCTTCTTCCCTTAGCCCACTTCCACATGAGAATTCTTCAGTGGATGCTTTTCTCTCAGTGGTCCTACCAACAACTTCCTATGACCCACAACATCTTGATAACCCCGACTTGCAAGAAACACCTCGCCTGGTGAATGGTCTCCCCTCAACTTCTTCAGGGCAGACCCTTTGTTCTTCCCCCTCCAGTTGCCACGCGACAACGGATGCCTCCCTGATCGGGTGGGGGGGGGCATTATCAGGGCAGGACTGTCCAGGGCACGTGGCAACAATTAGAATGCCACCTGCACATAAATGTCCTAGAGATGAGAGCAGTGCTTTTATCGTTGCGAGCCCTTCAGGACTCTCTTCCCACGGGCCCTGTAGCAGTTCAAACTGACAATATGTCCGTAGTGTGGTACATAAACAAGCAGGGCGGAACAAAGTCCTACCCCCTATGTCGAGAAGCACTCAGACTTTGGCAGTGGGCGATCTCCTCTCAACGGTTTCAGATAGCAACGCACATCCCCGGGAGATCCAACGTCATAGCAGACAGATTGAGCAGAACAATTCTCATGCCTCACGAGTGGTCTCTAAATCAAGTGGTAGCAGAGAGAATTTTCCAGAAGTGGGGCCAGCCTTGCTGCGACCTTTTTGCAACACCTCAAAACAGCAAGTGCCTCAACTTCTTCACTCTCTTCCCCCTACCAGGCCACCCCCCAGAGACGCTCTAGTCCACGATTGGCCTCGGGGTCTTCTATACACTTTTACCCCTTTTCCATTGATCCCAAAGTTAATTCAGAAAGCAACCGCACTGAGATCCAAAATGATCCTCATTGCTCCTTACTGGCCTCGACAAGTATGGTTTCCGTTCCTGCCTTCTGGAACCATTTCCAGATCTTTTGACCCATCTGACGGGCAAGCTGCACCAGTCTCTTCAGTCCCTCAACCTCACAGCTTGGTTGCTTCACTTCCAACCATAGCCAGGCTTCCCTTCATTTCTCTTCCTGTCCGTGACATTATTCTTGCCTCTTCCTGTCCGTGACATTATTCTTGCCTCCCATAAGTCTAATACCAGGAAGTCTTATGTGAGCAAATGGAAGCGTTTTTCTTTCTGGGCACAAGCTAGGTCCTTAGACCCTTTTAATGCTCCAATTCACAAAGTTCTTGATTTTCTGGCAGAGCTTTTTCATGCAGGTTCATTGGCAGCCACTGTCAGAGTTCAACTAGCGGCCATTGCCAATTTCCATGTAGGACTTACGGAAACCAGTATTATGTCCCATAAACTCTGTAAAGCTTTCCTTAAGGGCATTTTCTTACTCAGACCTCCCATTAGGGATCCTCCTCCACAATGGGACCTGAATTTAGTGTTATCTTCACTAATTATTCCTCCCTTTGAGCCTGCAGCTTCTTGTTCCTTCAAGCTCCTCTCTTGGAAGACTCTGTTTTTGGTGGCTATAACTTCTGCCGGCAGAGTGTCGGAGCTTCAAGCCTCGTCTACCCGTCCCCCTTATTTGGTCTTTCATAAAGACAGTAGCTCTCAGAACAAACCCTTCCTTTCTACCTAAAGTTTCTTCTGAATCACCACTATTTACTTGCCAGTTTTCTTCCCAAATTATTCAAACCGGGCTGAACAGAAACTACATTCCTTGGATGTTCATCGCCAATTGTGGTATTATCTAGACAGAGCAAAACAATTCAGGAAGTCAGAACAGCTCTTCCTTTCTTATGCTGACGGGAGGAAAGGACTTCCAGTTTCAAAGGTAACCCTTTCCAGATGGTTAGCTTCCATCATTACCTTTGTCTACGAGTTGAGACAAACAACTTCCGTCAAAACCTAAGGCTCATTCAGCCAGGGCACTATCAACTTCAACAGCCTTTCAAGCAAGGTTACCTTTAGATGCCATTTGTGCAGCAGCTACTTGGGCTTCTCAACATACCTTTATTACCCATTACAAACTGGATCTAGACTCCAGAAATAGAGCTGACTTTGGTTCCACTGTACACAGGAGTCTGTTCCGTTGAGCCACCCAGGACCAAGGTGTTAGGGACAGTGTCCCATCCAGCAAGAATGAAGGCGAGAATGACAACTTAACATTAAGAAGTTATGTACCTACCATTAGTTGTCTTCTTCTCGCCTTCTTTCTTGTGTCCCTCCCTCCTGCCCATTAGCCTAGACAGACTTGAAGGTTCTGAGATCCTTCTATTTCATGATGTTGCCCCTTTTTCCAAAGTTCCCATATCATGACTACTATTGCCAGGGAGACTGAAAATTCTATGCTATGTGTTAGCTGCCAAATGAGATCTGGGGAGTTAGCGCATGGTATTGTGGGATATAGGGTTGCCTCGAGCCGGTAAAAAATAGCTCTCGAGCTATAGTATAGGCAGTGTCGGCTCCGAACCCATCCAGCAAGAAAGAAGGCGAGAAGAAGACAACTAACATGGAACGTTATGGTAGGTACATAACTTATACTTCTGCTACATTGTCTATTAGAGCTTTGAACTGTCAATTTCATATGCTAAAGTATCAGCAATACCTTTTGTCTGTATTTTAACAAAAGATGTCAGCTGTTTCTATTGGTGCGGAAGACAAGGAGTTACAGGATTTATTGCATGCTATTGAACAAGTGGGTAAACATACCCTGCATTGTGGTTTTGATACTTTGGAAGCTTCTTGTAGGGCTGCTACAACTGGTGCAGTTATTAGAAGACATGCTTGGTTAAAGAAACAAAGCTTGCCGGATCAGGTTAAAGCCAAACTTTTGGATGCCCCTTTGCAGCACGATGTTCTGTTTGGGGCCAAAGCTGAAGAGGTATTAAAGAAAATGGAGGACAAAGCCAAATCTATGCAGACATTTAAGGATTTTATACAGGTGCAACCTCCTAGATTTAGCAGGCACTGGCCAGCTAAACCTTGGTCCTTTCCGAGCTCAGACAGGTCTCAGAGAGGCAGATTCAGGCGTTCCAAAGGTAGAGGACAGGCACAAACCCATTTTAGGAATAGACAGTGGAGTGCCCCCTCTCCCAAGGGTGGTGAAGATAAGTCTCAACCCTACTGGAAACAGTCTTTATGACTCTCGCTTTGTGGTTCCAGGGGCTCCTCTCCTGGAAGCACCTTTGGGAGGAAAGATTTCTCTTTATCAAAATTGGAGCCACATATCCTGGGACAAATGGGTTCTGGACATAGTCTCAAGAGGTTACAGATTTCCACACCTTGCCAAAACCGAACAGTTGGCCAGATCTGCCAAATCATCAATGGGCAGAGGCACAACTGCAGGTTCAGTCCCTCTTAGCTATGAGGGCCATAGAATTGGTGCCAAATTTAGAAATAGGGCAAGGTTTTTATTCGAGACTTCCTGGTTCCCAGGAAGGAAAATTTGTGGAGACCAATCCGGGACCTTTCTATACTAAACACCTTCCTAGATATTCCAAAATTCAAGATGCTCACTCTGCAGCAGCTCCTGCCTATGTTGGGCAAGAACGCTTGGATGGTGACTTTGGACTTAAAAGAAGCTTACCTGCATATTCCATATTCCTATAAGGAGAGAGTGCAGAAGATATCTGAGATTCAAAGTGGGCTCGAAGCATTACCAGTTCTCTGTGCTGCCCTTTGGCTTATCTACTGCGCCCAGGGTCTTTACAAAGTGCCTGGCACCAGTAATGGCATTTTGCAGACAGAAGGGGATTCAAATATATCCTTATCTGGACGATGGTCTTATTCAAGTGGACGACAAGGAAACTCTACTTCAGCATCTAGCTTTTGTGCAGTATCTTCTACAGTACCTCGGATTCACAGTGACTCAAATCTGGTGCCCACACAACAGATTACTTTCTTGGGTGCTCTTCTGAGTACTACAACCCAGATGGCTTCCTTGACACCAGACAAAAAAGTGCAACTGGCTTCTTATTTCCAACACCTGGCTTCACTGAAACAGCTGACTGCAAGAAAGGTTATGCAAGCTTTAGGTTACATGGCTTCCTGCATTCTCCTAATACCATATGCAAGACTGCATACAAGGAAACTACAGTGGTACCTCAAGAGTGTATGGTCTCAGCATTACCACAGTTTGGAAACAGTGATCGCGATTTTGCCTTGTCGCCAGCAAGAGTTTCTTTGGTGGGCCGAAGCCTGCCTCCAGAACAACGGGAAGCCTTTTTGTCGTCCACCAACCAACCAAGTTCTGACAACGGATGCTTCAGATTATGCCTGGGGAGCCCACATGCACGGGAGATGTCTTCAGGGTGTTTGGACAAAGGAGCAATCTCACCTGCACATAAATTTGAAGGAGATGCTAGCTGTACAGAATGCCCCGATAGCCTTCAAGGACCTTCTTCTACCAGGGCAATTGTTGATAAAGATGGACAACACTACAGTGATGTTGTACATAAACAGGCAGGGGGGCTCTCACTCTTACCACCTGTGCAGGTTAGCCATGGCTCTGTGGTACACTGCACTGACCTGCAGAGTCGACTTACAGGTACAATTCCTGCCAGGAAAAGACAACACTCTGGCAGACACATTGAGCAGGAAACTTTCGGATCCACACGAATGGATGTTGGATGTTCGGATATTCAAGATGATAATAAAGGCATGGGGATGTCCGGACATAGATCTTTTTGCATCCCCTCAGAATCATCAACTTCCAACATTCTGCATCAGGACCTACCACAAACTAGCATGGAAAGTGGATGCCCTTTCCTTCAGTTGGAAACGCCTCTCAGTATACGCTTTTCCTCCTTTTCCTCTTCTACCTCGGGTACTTCTGAAGATAAAACAGGACAGACCGCAAATTATTTTACTGGCTCCCAACTGGCCTCGGCAATTCTGGTATTCCACTCTGATGAACTTAGTTCAGGAGCCTCCCTGTATTCTGCCTCAAATCCCTCATCTACTGTCTCAGCAGGATGGCCGGATCCTGCACAGTCATGTCAAAACTTTGAATCTAGCTGCCTGGCGGATCCAGGGTCTGTAGACACCTCTACTCTTTCCAAACAGGTAATGGATGTAATCCTTGACGCTAGACTGCCCAGCACTAGGGAATCTTATACAGGTAAATGGAAAAGATTTTGCTCCTGGAATCAAGTCCAAGGTGATGATTCTACTGTTCCGAGCATTCCTCTGATTTTACAGTATCTGACAGAGTTGTTACATATGGGCCTATCTTTTTCATCTATTAAGCTTCATGCTTCTGCTATTTCTGCACATTACAATACAGATCCTCCGATTTTTTTCTCATCCGTTAAACAATTTCTTAAAGGGGCTAAGAATATTCGGCCCCCTATAAGAGCACCTGTTCCCAGAAAAATTAACCTAGTCTCCTTTTGAACCTGCAGCTTCCACGGATTTAAAATTTTTGTCTTAGAAAACTGCTTTTCTTTTAGCTATAACCTCTTCTAGAAGAATTTCAGAATTACAAGCACTCATGGCTGTGGAACCCTTCATTATTTTTCATCAGGACAGGGTATCCCTTAGGACTAATCCCATCTTTACGCCTAAGGTGGTTTCAGCAGTGGCCTTGAATTAGACTATTCATTTGCCTACTTTTTATCCTAATCCTCAAAGTAAGGAAGAAAGTCTTTTGCATTCTTTAGACGTGCACAGGCAGCTTCGTTTTTACTTGGACAGGACCAAGATATTCAGGGAATCTGACCAATTGTTTGTCGCTTATGCTCCTACTGTTCTAGGGAAAGCAATCACTAAGCAAACCATTTCTAAGTGGATTGCCCACTGCATCAAGTTCTGTTACTCTTTTCATGGCAATCCATTTCCTGTTAATATTAGGACTCATTCTACCCGGGCTACTGCTACTTCAGCAGCCTTTCTTTGTGGGGTTCCTACCAAGGATATTTTAGAGGCTGCTACTTGGGAGTTCTGTGCATACTTTTTCTAAGCATTACAACCTCCCTCTCTATTCTAAATCTAGGGCCGGTTTTGCTTCTGCAGTCTTGCAAGGTTTTGTGTCCGCTTCTTCTGTTTCTCCTCCAGCCACCCTTTCTTAGCTTTGGGACTCAACCCTACAGTCATGACTGCAACAGTGAACCACGAAGGACATAGTACAGTTGTGTACTCTTACCATAAATGTAGATGTTAGAGAGTGTGTTCACTGTTGCAGTCAAGGTTACCCTCCCTCCTACCCCCTCTTTTGTTTTTTCTTTGAGTATTGTCTGTTATGAGGTATTTTTGGCTGATGAGCTTTTTGGGCATTGTTTCTTCTTTTTTTTTTTTTTTTGGGCACCTGACATCTGGGGCAAGAAAAACTGGGGTAATGGCGTCAGCTGAGGTCTTTATACCTTCTGGCGCATTGACGTCAAGATAAAAACGACCTCAGCTGACGCCCGATCCAGACTTTGGGACTCTGGCTGATCGAGGGCTGCCGCTGGCAGGAAGAACCCTACAGTCATGACTGCAACAGTGAACACACTAACATCTGCATTCATGGTAAGAGTACACAACTGTACTTTTTCTATAGGAAATCATTGCAGGTGCATTTTCTAAATGTGTGCTAGCAGTTATTCACCTGCATTCTTTGAGTTGGTGCAACCACAGAGTTTGAATGTACGAGTTTGTTGGGGGCACATAAAGGGGTACAGGGAAGCTTGCTTTCCTTGCAAAACACAAATTGATTTTTTCATGTGTTTTTTGGCAGTTTTTTCCATCCTTTTGGGTTGTCGACTTTCCAGAAGTTAGAGTTTCATAGTAGAACCTGGTCTCCCTCCTCCCAAAGACATGCAGTAAAAAACTTGGCATTAGGTGCACATATAGTGTGTGTGTGTGTTTTGTGATAGACCAGCAGTCTGTCTATACTGGTTTTAATGTCTCTGAACATAGCTGATGGGACAGGCTTTGACATTTCTTTGACCCTGTGAAAGGACAAAGTAGGTTTTAAGAAAATGAATGAATGAGTTAATTCTTTATTATAAGAAAATCGACTTACGCAGTTTGAGAAATTAAATATGCAGACAAGGCACAGTTTTGCAGAGAGAATGTTAAATAATGTTTTAGCTGACAGATGGCTTTTTTCAGAAAATTGTGACAAACTTATTTACAACTAGCTTCTGACTAAAAGAGGCACACGATACTATCTACTACTGTCTACAGAATGCAAATGTAGCAGGTAAATCAAAATAAAAATAAACTCACTGAGAGAAGCTTAAAGCCCATGAAGCAAGCATAATTGAAGTTGTTGTTGTGTCTTTTGGCTTTTCCCGGTTAGGGGTCACCACAGCGAAACTCCGGTCCACTAATGATTGGCAGAAGATTTTTACGTGCCGAGTTGCCGGCACTGACGCACAACCTTCAACAAAGGTACGCCCCTTCACGCATGTCTCCACACAGAAGACGTTTTAGCTGAGAATCGAACGGGACAACGTCTTGCTATGAGGCGACAACACTACCGCAGCACCACCACCTCAGTACTAAGGAAGTTAAATACGGCTTCTGTGAGCTGGGTTTTCAGGAAGGGAGTTAGTTGATTTTTGGAGCAACGAGTCAGGACGATCATTACTGGAACATTATTTGCACAGCAACATCTAAGAAAATACTCCCTTTAATCCCACTTTCCTCTCTCTCTAATGCTTAGATTTGAATAAAAATAAATAGATCCCAGCTGAGTGATCTAATGCCTCAAGTAACCGTAGAGAACTTGTTCAACATGACTAAACAGTGTGTGTGTGTGTGTGTGTGTGTGTGTGTGTGTGTGTGTGTGTGTTATTGGCTACTATTCCTCATGTAAAAATAAATACTGTTTATTTCAGTTTATTCCTTAAAGTTAAATATAACTTCAAAGCAAAATAAATCGGATGCTCTGTGCTGTCTTTTTATATAGATTTTCATATTTTCTGCTTTATATATCTACAGCATTTCTGCAGAAAGATTCAAAAGAATTAGTTATATGTCATGCAGTTTTGCCTTTTTCACAACTTCTTTTAGTTTTCTGTCAATAAAAAAGTTACAAGTTCATATACTGTTAACACATGGGACAGCAAACTGTTGCTCGATAATTTTTGTGTGTGTAGACACAGCTAGCAAAATTCTGCTGTTCTAAAGAAATTTGTCCTTTTACTGCAAAAAGAAACTGCTTTATTTTTTCATGGTCTGCAACTAGTTTTAGAACCAATCTTTATTTAAGATGACTGAAATTGACATACCTTGTTGTAACTACCATCCCTTGCCCAGGGTTTAACTAGGTAAGCATCATGTCATGCTCAATAAAGGTTCCAGGGACTCAACATGACCTACAAAACTGTGAAACAAGTTATGATAGTGCAGTATGTCAGAGGTCACAGAAGCCTTGTTTCAGAGCACTGGAGTTTTACAACAGGCACTGCTACAACTAACTGATCTTTGCAACAAAGCATGGCTGCTGAACAAGAGATTAATAGCAATATGTAACGGCTAGTCATCTCTCCAGAAGAACACTTCATAAGTTCATTAGCTCATAGATGTGTGCTAAGCTAGCAACCGCCAGGGCCATTTTAAGCCTAGCCATGCATCCTGAATCTCTGACAAGTTTTAGTAAACTCAATGAATGTGGCCCAACAGAAAAATACAGTGTGTTTAATTAAGAGTGCCAAAAAATGCAAATGCCATACAAAATCCTATGAGATGATTTTTAGGCCCTGGCTGAAGCTTGGGATGCAGGAAATGAGGGTTAGCTACTTTTTATAGAGAATTACCCCACTGATGATGTTGAGGCCCACTTACTAGCTTTCAAGAGGGTAGTTGAAAGAAAAGGCTGGCCAACTACTGAGTAAGCTAGACTAATAACTATATTATTCAGTAGGGAATCCCAAAAAGTGTACTTTAATTTGAAAAAAGATATGAGCCAATGGTTAGAAAAAAGTTATATGAGCAGATACGGATTCAGGGGTCATGCCAGCAGGTTCTCGTCTCTCAGACAAACTATAGTCCATTCACAAATGTTTGGTGTAGAAGTGTTTAAAGCCAGAGGAGAGCCCAACAGCCTGAGCTGCAGAGTTGACTGCAATGCACCGCTTCATGAGAAATTACCCTTACCCATCTATTGAGGAGTACATCATGGGAATTCATCCTTTTCAGACCAGTTAGTAAACCTGGCTGACAGATGTGTAGTAGCAAGTAACCTATCAGAAAATTCTGGAGGTCCAGCTTTACACAAAGGTACTCCCAGAATAAGAGATTGGTAAGAATATTCTGAGAGGTAGGTGTAAGGAATAGATACAATTCTAGGCAGTCCCTAAATTGGGGATGGGAATGAAATCAACTTAGAAAAAAATAACCTGTTTTAAGTGTCTTAAATATGGACACATAGCTAAAAACTGCCTACTGAATGATAAGCCTATGCAGAGTGATGCATGTACCAGGTGGGAGACACATTTGATATTTGCAGCTAATGCTGAAACAGCTAGTAGATTATGTTGAATCACTCTATAGGGAGATGCATTCCATGACTGCAACTGATGCTGGTTGATGCAGTTAGTGAGGAGACAGAATCTATGACTGACACCAAATCAGCTAACAGGAGGACGGGTCTGCGGTTGCGAATGATACTGAAATAGCTACTGTCACTAATATTTGAACACCAGATTAAAAATAATGTTATCTATGGGTAAAGAGAAAAAACAGGTGCAGGCATTACTTGATTCTGGAAGAACAATGAGTCGCTAGTAGTTAACAGTATAGCAAACTCAATGGAAAAATAGGGCCTGTATATGTGCATTAGGTTAGGTGGGAGTATCCACTAGATTATGTGTATTTAATACTCCCTTAGGTGAACTAAATTCCTGCATTAGGGTAATGCCTACATTAGGGCATGACATCATTTTGGGAAAATATTTTTTTCCTTTCTTGATTTTTATACGTCTAAGCTCTGTGAGTATGTGAAGGCACAGACACTAATGGCAAGTCACAGGGATCCACAGAGGGTAAGGAAAACTGTTTAAAAAGTTTTGTCTTTTTCAAAAAAAGACCTAGGGGGAAAGCTGGAATGCTGTTAAAGTGGGAACTATTTTTTCTGTATTAGGTATGGATTCAAACCAGGAATAATTTATCCAAAGAAAATAGCATCCAATGGTTGAATATTAGTCATATGAATTTTACAAAAGAACAGTAAGAAGGTGTCATCTTATGGAAGGCCAAAAACAAGTGGACATGTTTGCTGTGTTGCCAAATCATCCCTTCAGTTTTTGAATTTTGAAATGGATTATGATTTATGTACAGGATTGACATGAATGGAAAAGAGACAGTTAAATGTCTATTAATACTCCAAGCCTTCTGAAAGACATGGATCACATCCAAAGACTGGATGGCTATTTAAGGAAAATGAGTAAGGAGAGTGAGTTCTATATAGGTTTTATTGGTCTGGGTTTATTTCTACCCTATGAAATTTTTATGCGTCGTAACTCAGGCATCTGGCAATTGCTTCACATACAACCTTCTACTGTTCATTAGGAATCAGTTAGGCCTAAAGTGAGGGTGCATAAGACATGGTCTCAGGAAGCTCAGTACTCAGTTATTTTAGGTTTAAGGTGTCACACAGTGAAAACTGTAGCATGGCTAGCTTTTCCTTATAGTTTTTACTAATTGGTTTGTCTGTGTGACCTTTTTACTCTCTGGTTTTGATTGTTCGTTGGGATGTTTTGCAGACACCTTAATGGTTATGGACATCACCTAGGTTTAAAGTCCCTGTGTTTCCAGACTACAGCTAAACAGTCCACTTATGCTGTGCTGATTGGGTCATGGAAAGCCAAATGTGTGTCCATGGCTAGTGGTGCTTGGCTTTGTTTGCCTGAATCTGTGCATAAAGGCTTAAAAAGGGAAAAGTAAAAAGTCATGAATGTTCCAAAGCCATATAGCTGAAACACTTGATATCCATAAGGGGTTATTTGCATATACTCCCATGGGCCTCTATTCCGGGAAGTTTAAGGTATCACACAGTGAAAACTCTAGCATAGCTATTTTTTTCTTATAGTTTTTACTAATTGGTTTGTCTGTGTGACATTTTTACTTTTCGGTTTTGATTGTTAGTTGGGATATTTTGCAGACACCTTAATGGTTATGGACATCAGCTGCATTAAAAGATCCTGTGTTTCTAGAGTGTAGCTAAACAGCCTGCTTTTGCAGTGCTGGAGAGGTCATAAGAAGGCTGAAACATGCATGTCCACAGCTAGTGACATTTGGCTTTGTTAGTATGAATCTGTCTATAAAGACTTAAAGTTAAATGTTATTCAGAATTTATATAGCTGAAACACTTGATATTCTTAAGTGGTCATTTGCATATATCCCATGGGCTTCTATTCCAGGAGGTTTAAGCTATTGCACAGTGAAAACTCTAGGATAATTTTCTCTTACAGTTTTTACTAATTTTAGGTAACTGACTAAAGCATACCTGAACAGTTTTACATCTGGTCAGTCTTTTATTACAACCTCAGAAAGATAGAAAGGTTTTAAAAGCCATACAGTTGGCATGGATGACTCCAGTTCTGGAGCATGCCTAGACATATGGGTAGTTGAAACTTGTCAATACACTAAAAGAAAGAGGGGAGGGCATCAAATCAGAATTTTTTTTTCTAACATTAAAAACTTGGTATAGTTTTAGAACTAGGAGAAAGGGACATAACTGTAGTCTTGTAGAAATTTTTAAACAATGCTAAAGGGAATGTTAATGCTACCATATTCAGTATGTTGCTTCTCACTTGAATAAGGTATTCATCTACAGAGAGGGCTGGGAGTGTTATTTTGCCCAATGTACATGCAGTTCTGGACACCTTCAGGGCAGGAAGAATAGGTATAAGAAGTATTTTTGCAGGTCATTCAAAACTCTGTGTCTAACCTGGGGGAGAAAAAGGGGAAAATAACAAAGCTTTGTAATGGCTGTTTAAGCCATGAGCTGTTAAAATACCTGTGGCCTGTTTTGACTTGGTAGAAATATTTTCCCATCAGGCAGCACTACACAGCAGGTCTACAGGCAGATAGAAATAACGCTTATAATAAGCAGAGCTGCTTGTGTGAGTTCACTTTGGAAGAGAATTTGACAGGGACAGTGTGCTGTGGAGCTATTAAGGCAGGCAGCTGATTAAAGAAAACATATTTGTATTTCAAAAAGCCATAACTAGAACTATCTTCTCTGCTAAAATTATTGTGTTTTTGGAAATCTTAAAAAGACTTTGAGGGGGAGTCTGAGAACAGCTTTCCTCTAGAGCTGAGAAGAAACAGAGGCGAGAGTATGTTTTCCTCTGGTTTAATTGTGATACAAGAACCTTACAGATCAAGACTGTGTATTCTTGATGGTCATTTTAAAGCAAAGGATTTAAGCAAAACTCCGCCATCTGTTTTTTTTTCCTCTGCAGCATCAGTCCAGTGGCTCCTCTGTGGCCCTACTGTTTGTACCCATTCATTCTGTTGTAAGACTTTGACATCCTTGGCTAGCCAAGAGCCCTGCATTTTATTTGCTTCTGCCCAGGTAGCCAAAAATGGGGCATTATCTCCCAGTTGAGAGAGTCAGATGGTAGGGATCAGGCGAGCTTGTGGTGCCTTCCCTAGCGCTATTTTCTGAGATCCATTGCATGATGCCAGCCCCAAGGAGTATGGCTTCACATGCTCACTGAGCTTACATGTATATGCATGAGGTAGAGGTTGCTCATAGACTTATGATGTTCTATAGGTGGTCCTACTCCATGTCATCTGAGTGACAAGCCAAAGCTGTATCCCTTGGCTTACGTACAGGTTCACAAAGCAGTATGTGCTCATAGGCTCATGCTCCACAGGTGCAACACAGTGTGCTTTTGTTTGGTGTACCTAAATGGTGAGCCAGATCCCCGTCCCTCATCTTAGGATGGCTTAGCTGCTCCCATCCTTTCTGAGGAGATCTGTTAAGTACCTGACTTGCTAAATGAACTTAGGCCACCTGGACATTAGTCAAAATTGTACCCTCTGTGTCACCAGGGCTAGCCAGAATACCAAGTTGTTTTGTTAAACCTGCAAAAAAAGTATGCTGAAACTATTGTCTCTTGTATGAATTGTTTAAAGTACTATCCTCCTTTTTTTTTTTTTAAAGCTGAATTCAGCCAGTTACCTTCTCAGGAGAAAGTAAATATTGAACTTAACATCTCAGTCTGTATAACAGCCAGTTATTACTGGATAATATTTTGTGCCCAGAAGTTCCTAGAAAGGTTGTGTTTGGAAAACCTGTGCTGCTTTTCTGAAAAACTGTTTACTTCATCTTTAGTTGTTAACTGATGCTTTCATTTCTGTATGTTTTAAAACAAACACACTATATTTTATATAAAAAAATATCTGAATGGAACTGCAACAAACACACACACACACACACACACACACACACACACACACACACACACACACACACACACACACACAATCTTCGGAATACCCACTTAATCCATTTTAGGGCTGTGTGGGAGATTGCACCTACCCTGGCACTCAGTGGGTATAAACCAGACAAACTGGACTTAAGTGAGGCATTAGTGCAGTGCAAGGTGTATAAACACATTCACACATGGCATGCAAACGAAGGCAATTTTGAAAGACCACCACGTCATGTACAGAGTGACTTTCATATGTGGGAGAAAACCAGAGAGCCCAGCAAAAACCCACACAAACAAGAAAGATGTGCTCACTTTCTGCAGAAGGCAATAAGCCGAGAAGCAAACTGGAAAACCACATGCTATTGCGAAAAAGAGATGGTGTTCAATGCACCACCTTGTGATATATAATATGTATATATACATACATAAATATATTAAGTGTGTGTGTGTGTGTGCCTAGTAACATTACTGCATGACTATGGGTGTTGTGACAATCTGACAACCTCTGTACATGTGATAATACTTGTAATGTGCACACCTATATTAAACAGGTAGCCATGGTAATCCCTGGTCCATGGCCATGTGCTTGCAGCTGTAAAGAATGAAGTTGTCCAGCAGGTGCCACCAATATTCTCCTGCCAGGATGGGTAAGCTGGTGTAAGTTGTCACTCTGACCCTGTCCTGTCTTGCCCATTTATCAGCTGAACAGCTATATGAACTTGGGTGGTCTGGATTGTAGTTGGGGATTCATCGCTCCATGCTACAGAGACAGCTATTACTGGATTTTTTTTTTTGGGGGGGGGGGGTTGTGAATATGTTTTCATTTTTTCTTTAGTGTGTGTGAAATTTGACTGCAGTGTCCTCATCCATTGCAGATCACAATTAATGGAGAAAAAAAACATGGCTGCAAGAGAGATTTTTAAAGCTGTGATGGAGATAGTATATGTGGCTGAACATGAGGTCTGTTCTTTCTTTTTTGTTTTCTGTTTTCATTACAGCCGTCTGGACATTGACTGCAGAATATTCTTCTACTGTAGGGTGGATTTAGTTGTAAGAAAAATGGCTGGCAGTTTAATTTGGAAGGCTGGGAGTGAGATGGGACCAATGCATGTGTGGTCTATATATATATATATATATATATATATATATATATATATCCCAGGAGTACTCCTGCAGTGTTTTAAAACCTTTTCATTTTTCTAATTTCTCTTATGACCCATGATTGCAAACCAAGTTTTATGTATATATATATATATATATATATATATATATATATATATATATATATATATATATATATATATACATATACACACACACATATATATATATATATATATATATATATATATATATATATATATATGTGTGTGTGTGTGTGTGTACACACACCACACTGTAAGATTAGGTTTCATTTAATTTAGTTCTTTAGACAAAAATGTAGTATTCTGTTTGCGTAAGTTTAGAAATGCAGCCATGTTAAAGCAGACGTTCACATTTTTCATGCAGTTTCATTGAAATTCATTTTCAAATCAGTGAAAATAACTTCAGTCAAGAATATTTTTAAGAATAAAATGTCCTAACAGCATGTGCAATACATTGAGTACAAGCAGATCTTGTTTAGATGGTATGAGGCTTGGGAACAAAGGTTAAAGAGGCATGTAGAAGTTTACAGGGTTTTGGTATTATTAGAAGATATATCAGATACAGTCAGTTTGGACTGATATGCAGAAAGTCATTGAGTGCAGTCTTCAGATGTTTGGTACAGACACTTGAGAGAGAGTTCAGAAGTCAGGTCAAATATCCAGAATATTAATCATATTCGGGAGGAAAGGAATATGAGTGCAGAAGCTGCAGACATTATTATCAGCACTGTTACTGGAGACGGTAAGATTTGATGATCTGAGTACAGAATTTATGGACAGTATAATGATTGCAGAAGGTATGGACATTAAGATTTGATTTGGATATTGTTTACATCAACCTCCACTTTACATAATAAAATATTCTTAACCAAACTACAGTCTATGCAAACTTGTACTCTGAAATGTAAGAAAAGACTTGGCACATAAAGGAGAGACTGGGATTTGTTCAGCACAGTTCTGCTTAATTGAAGACATTCATTCCAGTCTCATTTCAGGTTCTTCCAGTTATTTCCAGTATGCTATAGTCCTATCAGTTCTTACAATAGCGAGCCATCATCAATGGGAGGACAGTATTTGCAATTAAAGTAAGTCCCAAAACCCCATAGCAACCTTGCAAATAATCAGCAGTCAGACTGCATGTGTTTTACAAATCAGTAATGCTCTACTTCAGAAAATCTACAGTAAAGTCTCAAAGAACATCAGAATCTCCAAGATACTGGTGTAAAGGACATTATCCAGTTAACAGCAGTGAATCGGAAAACTTCACCATCTTCAAAGTTGACAACAGAAATTCAATTTCCAGTGTGACATCATAGAACCAAGAAAATCTTTACAAGATGGAGTTTGAAAAGGCTGAAAGATGCCTGCCCACCTTCTTAAAGCAACTACAACTTCCGTATGTGAACATTCATTTTGTTACAATGCATTTTCTAGGTAAATCAGACAGTAAATCTCAGGAAGGTTTAATTATATCAGTAAATTTAAATTGCATAAATATGTCAAACAGTACTTCTGCAGTAAAGACACCAGTAAATGTGTGGTTTAAAAAATTGGTTAAAGCAATCTAAAAAAAAGTGTTCCAGAAATGTTCATTAAAATTTCAGTGTTGTTAGTTCAGAATGTTATCTGACCATAAACAAATCACTTTGGATATCCACATTCCGCTCCCACCCCCGGACAAGAAAACCACCGTGAAAAACTTTTCAAAAGCAAACTTCACGTTACTTAAGACGAGGTGGAAAGTTTCAAAGCCCTCATGATGAAGGATAAACGCTGTCCAAGCTGCAAAATCCTTTACTAATGCATTCTATGGCCACCTACAAGAATGCATGGATCATGCCATCCCAAGCAAAATCAAGACTCACTCCTCCAAGAAAAGGAAACCGGTCTGGTGGACTCTTGCCATAAACAAGCTATACAACAGGAGGAGGAAACTAGTACAAAAAAAAAAAAAAAAAAAGTTGACCAGCTGACACAAACATCCTTTGGCGAAAACAATGTGCCCACAAATTACCACATAGGCGGAAACCCATTAAGTACAGAGAAAGTTATTAGGGACTTGGGGACCCAAGTTGATAGCAATCTCTCCTTTGAAAACCACATTGCCAAAGTGGTTAGAAAGACCTTCTACATAGCCCACCTCATCACGAAGGGTTTCACATCTAGATCGAGAGGTAATCGTGCCCCTTTATTCATCCCTCATCAGGCCCACCATAGAATACAATGCCCCTTTTGGGATGTACCTTACCAGACACCTGCAGCAATTAGAAAGACTCCAAAATTATCTCACCAAGAGGATCAAGGGTCTCAAACAGATGCCATATGCTGCTCGGTTAAAAAAAACTCCAGCTCTACTCAGTTGCATACCGCCTACTTCGAGGCGATCTATGCCTGACATACAAAGCTATGTCAAATCCAGAATTAATGGACATGCTCCACCTCAGTAAATCTAAATCCCTTAGAGCCACACGCTCGAGGGACTTGAACCTCAGCACAGAAATAAATAGAACTTGCTGGAGGGACAGGTTCATAACCCAGAGGCTCCCTTCGCTCTGGAATAGAATTCCAGTTCATGTGAGGCAGAGCACCTCACTGAATCTCGAGAAGAATCTCGATAGGTGGATGGGGGATCGTAGGTTTGTCCCAGGGATTACTCCTGTGTCACTATTAGACAGAGACACAGTAAATTAAACCTTAAAAAGGGCACAGTATACTCAAATCAAGGGGTGGCGTAAGCCATACAGAATCGGGCTAGGCTTATAATTGCCCCAGGGAAGATAGCCTAGTATGAACCTATGAACCTATAAATCCCAAGAAGGGAAGACATCCCTGATCAGTATCAGCAAGAAACTACGATCCCTCATAAAATCATCCAAGGAGAGCTTTGAAAGAAAAATTGTCAAGGACTCCAAAGATAACCACAAGGCATTCTTTAGCTATGTCAAGAATCTAAGTGGCAATGAACAGATCTGCTCAGAGTTAGTGCAGAATGGCACAAAATACATTGAACCGACCGATATTGCCAACATCCTGGCAGACAGGTTCAGCGCAAACTCTACCCCCCCCCACCCCAAAAAGGGCCCATAACCATACCAGAAGAATGTAGAGTCCCTGAAATCACAGACACTCAGGTTAAAACAGCCCTCTCCAAAGCCAAAAACACAGCATCAATGGGACCAGACGGTGTCCCAGGCTGCGTCCTACACGAGCTCAAAGACGAACTAACCTCTCACCTAAACACACTGTTCAGACTCAGCCTCTCCACAGGCTACATACCCATAGAGTGGCGCACAGCAACGGTTATTCCGCTTCACAAAGGTGGAGCCACAACAGACCCTGGGAATTATCACCCTATAAGCCTGACTAGCTTGGTCTACAAGGCTGTGGAACGCAACATCATGGAGCTCATCCTACCAAGTTTGGCTTTGTTAAGGGCAGATCATGCCTCCTAAACCTGGTGGACATCTTTGAGACAGTTACCAAGGCTATAGATGAGGGAAAGGTTGTACACACAGCCTACCTAGACCTCACACAGGCCTTCGACACCATTCCCTATTCTGGTATTATGGACAAGCTCACTAGCCTGAACATAAACCCCTACGTCACAAGATGGGTTGCCAACTGGCTCATGGACAGAACCCACGTGGTGAGAGTTGCGGGAGCTAGGTCCGACTCTAAAATCAGTTACAAGTGAAATTCCCCAGGGCTCAGTCCTAGGACCCCTCCTGTTCAGCATATACTTCTCAGTGGTACAGGCAAGCACAGGAGGACTATGGCTGACCAAGTTCGCAGATGACTGCAAACTAGGGGCTATAAATTGTCTCTCTGGCTGACACAGACATCCTCCAAAAGGGTCTCACTGAGACGGATACCTTGTGTCAAAATCATGGCCTCAAGCTAAATGCCAAAAAGTGCATAGTCATCCCCTTTGGAAAAAACAAAGTACTCACAAACTACCACATAGGTGGTAGTCCCCTAAGTACGGAAGATGTAATAAGGGATCTGGGGACCAAAGTAGACCGTAATCTCACCTTTGATAATCACATTGCCAAAGTGGTTAGAAAATCTTTCTACGAAGCCCAACTAATCACAAAAGGGTTCGCATCCAAAAAGAGGTCATTGTGCCCCTCTACTCATCATTCATCAGACCCATCATAGAGTACAATGCCCCATTTGGGATGTACCTTACAAGACACTTGCAACAACTGGATAGACCACAGAAGTACCTCACCAAGAGGATCACTGGCCTTAAACAGATGCCCTATGCAGCTTGACTGAAGAAATTACAGCTGTACTCGGTTGCATACCGCCTACTCAGAGGTGATCTCTGCCTGACATCCAAGTCCATGTCCAACCCAGAATTGATGGACATGCTCCACCTAAAGAAAACCTTATCCCCGCGAGCCACATGCTCACCACAACAATAAATAGGATATGCTGGAGGGGTAGATTCCTGTCCCAGAGACTTCCCATGCTTTGGAACAAGATCCCAATCTACATTAGGCAGAGCTCCTCGCTAATACTCTTCAAAAGAAATCTTGATGAATGGATGGGAAACAGAAAGTTTACCTCGGGGATCACTTCAGTGGCTCTGCTGGATAGAGGCACAGGGAACTAATCTAAGGGGGCGACAAAAGCAAACACATTCTGGCTAGGCTTATAAATGCCTTCGGACAGATAGCCTAGAACCTACCTATGAACCTATATGCAAGAGAGTTAACACACAGAAGCACACTGTATTGTCTCATAATTTGCATTATGATTTAGCTTCTAATATCGGTACGGTTTCAGACTTAGACACAAATTCTAGTTTACAGACCTCAGAAATCAGTGTAAATACTACAGCATGTGTAATTCAAAATACAGAATTAAGTTGCAGTATTGCAAATACAGATGTAAACACAGTGCACATTATATTCAGATTTCCAGACAAAACACAAAGCAAACATTTGCAATGTTTCAAGTTCACATTATTTCAAATACAGATGTTCCAAATGTAATAAATTCTAGTTTGTTTTCAGAAGTCAGTGAAAATGTTGCATTGAGGGGGGATAAGAGTGCAGACTTTGATAAGTTTGGTAAAATAAGCACCAGCATAAATGATATGCAGACTTCATGACAGAAATAAAGAAGAAATGCATACCATAGCACAAGTCAATTTTATTACTAGTGTTTTGGGGTAAGAATAGAGAGTAAAAACCCATATCATAGGCTCAAGAAAGTGTTGTTTCTAGTTCTATAAAAAGGATTTTCAGCTTATCTATAAAGGGTGCGGCAATCCCAGACATATTTATCTGTCATTGTTAAAGGTTGAAAGAAATGACAGTATTCCGTTGTTTACAGAAAATAATTTATGGACTAATGTACTAATTAATACAGGTATTTCAGTTATAAATAGACCTCTACTAGAGTACACAAATGTAGTTATGTCAGGATTTGAATTGTCAAAGGTTACAGCAGTGAGCAGTTTTGAGTGTAACAGTACCATACTAGGTATGGACATGTCACCAGAGTTACACAAAATAAAAATACTACGAATATACAGAAGTGCACACAGATGACCCTTGTAGGAATTTGTATGCAGTAGATTGTGCAAATGATGTGCAGAATGAGAAGTTGGGTGCAGATTCATGTGTTAAAGATAAAATAAATTCCATTTCAGTTGCAGCAGCTGAAGTGCAGGCAGTCAAGTTACCACATTTTTCAGAAACAGTATCTTCTTTTCAGAAAAGCAAAGACATACTGGAAAGGAAGTTTCAGTTCACTTTTATAGTCTGTAAGAACAGTTTCAGGCTAGTGCTAGATTTAAATTGGTATACGTATTTACCATTCTGGAAGCACGTGTATGGTATATCAGAAACGACAGTCAAGTTAAGTCACAGAATAAAATGTTTACTGTTACATAGCTGGCAAATTATTTTTTGTGTGTTATTTGTTTCTTTAGCAGACATTAACACCTTTGAATTATGGTAATAAAGTATTGCTATGCATAAACAATAAATATTTATACAGAGACAAAAAGTATTTACATATATTAAATTATGTTGTGTTAGTTTACAGAATGTAGAATTTAAAGTTAGTGTTACATTTTAAAAAAGTGACAGTACAGTCAAAAGTACAGATCCTATGCAAGAAAAGAGTGCAGCAAAAATATTATGTCATTAAAGCCACAGGTTCAAATCTCATGTTAGAAAACAATGTAATGTAATGTTACTATATGAAGAAAATTCACATACTTGTATAAATGACAGACGAGTAAACTCCCAGAATCAGATCAGTTCAAGTAATAAATGTATATATGTAAATGATTCAATATTTTATATATTTCATGCAGAAATGGCACTTTACCAAGCACACCAGAGATACAGACTTGTGTAACTGACTTATCAGATTACATGCCAGCTCAATCAGCTGAATTAAAGACAGTACCGTATGCCTTAAAACAGTATGGTAAAGATCAGTTTAACATTTCTAGTGAGAGTTTTATACAGTAACAGTTCTTACTATTTATCTAGTGAGAGTTTTATACAGTAACAGTTCTTACTATTTATCAAAGAAAATTGTAGACGGTAATGATAAATCCTTGCAGCATTCAGTTATACTGAAAGAATAAAATTACATCAGCTAAATGAACAGCTACATGTAAGGCAGTGTACAGAGACACACACTGAAGGAATTATTTTGCAAATTGTGGCCTGAGGGTAAACTGAGAAAATTCAACGCTCAAGATGAATTTTATAAAGGTGCAGAAATGCAAAAAAGTTAAATAGTGTGTCAAATTATGACTAATTTCATTTGAGGTTATGACAGGGAAAACAATGCCACTGAAGTTTCCATATGATTTAATAATGAAATTGCAGCCCTTCCATTTCACTTTTGTGCATTATTATCAGTTCATTTACAGACTTGCAAGAATTTATTTATTAGTAATATAGGTCTATTTCACTATAGTATATTATCAGTTTGCTTACAGACTTACAAGACTTTATTAGCACCATATGTTTATTTCATGCAGAAAATTTTAAATAAAGTCGGGGAAACAAGCAATGCTATAAGTATTAAAGTTGCAAATGTTATTTTAAGGAACTGATGCTGTTTTTTGTGCTTTGTATATATTACTACAAAAAGACAAGCTGTCAGTTTGGATATTTGAATGATTCCTAGTTTGGTTTTAAATACAGTCAAGAAAAATATTATATCTGGCACATAGACTTGTACCAGAGATGGGGTGGCGGGGGTGAAATTGCAGAGCCTAAATGTACACAAAGGACACTTGGACATCACATTCCAATACCACAGCAGTGATTGGGACATTGCAGAATAATACATAAACTTGGCAAGAGCTGTGGTGCACAAGCCAAGAATCTACAGAAAGTCAAGATCACCAAAGCCAGAAGTGAATATTTTTTTTCTTCAGTTTTGCATATATACAGTAAAGGTGTTTCATTTACCTAAACAAAGTATTTTCTAGAGTTAAAATGTATATACAACAGATGGGCATTTATGCAGATTAGAGTTAAAGCAAGTATGCATATATTTTTATGTTTTCAGACAATTGTATAACCTTTCTTGTTTTCAGTTTATGCATTTATCTGTGTTGAAATTATATTGGCAGGAAAAAAGGTATTACTGTAGTGATAGTTTAGTTTCCAGAGTATAACATTTACCGGATTTCAATTTATGTTTTTATCTGTGTTCAGGTAATACTGTCAGAAAAGGTATTCCTTTAGTCTTAGTTTAGTTAGTTTCCAGGTTGTGACAAACCTCCACCTCTGGGCCAATATGGGCATGTCTAATAATCTTGAGGGGTACGTGTCTGTGAACAAAGCAAATTCTTACAGTTTTTGTTGTCTTTCTGCACTTGAACTGAAATAACAGTAGACAGCTGATATAAGTTCTTCAACTGGTGAATGTAGTGCTTTTACACCAGCCTTACTACATAGATCTGCCAGGTGGCCCAGACACCCCATGTTTATAATGGTGGGCTTCACCTCCTTTAAATGAGATAGCACAGAATTGTGTTTTCCAATCACTGAGGCATCACTGTCTGAAAAAAAGCCACCAATGTTGAAAACTGGAATGTTAAATTTTGTCAGAGTGGACATTAAAGCATCAGACAATCCTTGCAGCAGTGGGGGACATTCACTGGGAGGAAAACACTATCTCCAGATGCAGCTCTCTGCATCGAGCACATTTCCCTCAAGAGCACACAGGGGACACATTCAGTCTGGGGCTGGTTCCTCTCTCTTTCTTGAGATACCCAGCAAGACTCCCCACTAGCACAGCTATAGAGTGGATTCCTTAGAGTTCCAAGACAAGTCCCCCAGCACTCACTCTGTCTTAACCAGTGCTTCATGTGCCTGCCCAAGTAGCTGACACACACTCTGAGATTTGATTTGCACACACACACACACACACACACACACACACACACACACACACACACACACACACGGGAAAGGCTGGCGCAGGTTTACTAGCTATGCCCCTTTTTGCCTAGATTGCATCACTCCCACCAGAACCCCTCACCAGCTACTTTAATATACTTACAAGGGTACCCAGTATACTTTGTGAAAGTAATATCAATACAAATGGTAGTTTCACCAAGAGCAAGGCTGTTAGGAGTGTGGAGTCTGTGTGGGTCCCCCAGGCTACCAGACCCACATGTCTGTCTCAAGCCTCACCATGTGTAACTGCATGCACACAAGGTACTGCATTATCAAAATCATTCCCTATCAGGACATTTGCAGGCATATCCTCAAACACACCTACTTGCTTGCTTCCTTTTCCACCTTCCCAGTCAAGGTGAACACTAACCAAAGGTATTTGTAATGGGGTCCCCCCTAAAGCACTGACTGGAGTAGACTGCCCAAGCAAGTAGTGCTCCTGTTTAACTATTGCATGCTTCACAATGGTTAGGTCAGAGGCAGTGCGTCTTAGCAGTGGCCTAGTTCCCATCTACTAAGATAGGATGTAACCTCTTGTGGTTGTCTTGTACCCTTGTAGTCTCCAGACAACTTACCACTGGCATTATCTTATTCCCACTTGCTGGCTCCCATACCTTTTGTTCACCACCTTCCCTCTGTTGACATATATATGATACATGGCCCCAGTGGTTACATTTAAAAAACCCTGATCCTGGCCTTGTACCTAAACTTGCGGCTTCCCCTATTACTGGTGGACTCTGTTGGGGTGGCTTAGGCTGCCCACCATGGGTTCCCTTATACCCACGTCCAGCACTGGGATTCCTTTCCTATGCAGTGATGCCCTGCTTGCTAAGTAGAGATGCCCTTTTTCCCCAGCTGATCTGCTGTGTTGTATTCCCTATCTGCCAACCAGATTCTCATGTCCTCAAAGTTGTTAAGGGCTTGTCCCCTCACCAAAAGGTGTGCTAGCCCTTCAAAAGTGGTGACCTGACACCCACTCACCCACCTATGAAAATAAGTGCTTAACTCAGCAATATAATCACACACACTGTCATTTGCCTTGTATCTATGCTCATGAAACTTTTTTCTATAAGCTTCAGCTATTAACTTAAAAGCATTCCAATAAACAATTTTTAACTTATTATAATTTAAGCAATCAGTATCAGACAATTTAGAAATAGCAGTTATAGCTTTACCATGGAGTAAGGGGGTCTGGAACTGTACCCTGAGCCCTTGGTCAACATTATACCATTTACATAGCCTTTCAAACATAAAACTATTAAAATTATCACCCTCAGTAAATTGTGGCAGAAATTTACTGACCTTCATTGCTTCTGGGGTTCAGTTGTTCCCTTCCTCATTACATCCATGACCCTGGCTAAGCATCAGCATCTCCTTTTCATGTTGCCTCCGCCTCTTTTCTTTGGCTTTCAGATGTCTCAGTCTCTCTTTCTTCAGTCTCCAAATGCCGCATTCACTTTGCTGAGTCTAGTTCCATCTGTTTCTCCTTTTCTTCATTCTCCAAACACCACAGTCTGTCTGTTGATTCTATTTCCAAACATTTGGCCTCCAGTTCAAAACTGCAGACGGATTTTTAAGTTCTCTGAGGAAAAGTTGAACTGTCCACTTTCTGAGAGTGGTACATCCCCAAGGCCAGTCTGACTGTATTGCTGGTTGCTAATCTGTGATACAGTTGTGATTAAGGCTGCCATAATTTCCCCTTTAGTCAGGTTGGCATACACCATTCCTCTGGCTTGGCACATCAGAACCAACTGGCTCTCTCACCTTGCCATAATCCTACTCGGACATCCTTGCCTGCTCTCCCTAACTAAGCTAACAAAAATAAAACTATTGTGATATGTAACTCTGAAGGTCTACCATGCGTCATTCTTGAGAGTACAAACACCTTCTTTAGTGATCACTGCTAAGGCTATAGAAGTTCAGTATCCACATCACTCTTCAGTATGTGATGTGGTGATCCCACCACTGCCGACCAATATGTGATGACCCTTCATCTCTGGGCCAGTAATCAAGGAGCCTCAGTTCTCACCACTGGCACCAGTGGGAGATGTTCACTGGGAGGATAACAGGTACACACACAGTATCTCCAGATGCAGCTCTCTGCATCAAGCACTATTTCCCTTAACAGCACAAAGGTAACAGTCAGTGCAGGGCTGGTTCCTCTCCCTTTCTCCAGATCCCCAAACGACTCCTCACTGGCACAGTTGTAGAGTTGAATCCTTAGCCAGGGTTCCAAGCCAAGTCCTCCAACACAGTCTCTGTCCAACCAGTGCTTTGTGTCACTGCCCAAGTAGCTGACTCAAACACTCAGATTTGATTTGTACCCACACGCACCTGGGAAAGGCTGGCACAGGTTTACTAGCTATGCTCCATTTTGCCCAAACTATAATGTAGCTATTACTGCCACCAGAACCCCTCACCAGCTACTTTAAGGCTCTTACAAGGGTACCCAGTATACTGAGTGAAATTAATATTAATAGAAATGGTAGTTTGACGAAGAGCAAGGCTATTAGGAGTGGCCCACACCAAATAAATATGCAAGTATTCTAAAAACTTAAATATCTCTACAAAGATCAGCCTCAATGAAAGGCTTAAATATATTTAATAATAAAAGAACAAGAAAATACTAAGTATATATTCACCGTAACATCAGAGTTCAAATCACAGGAAATATTTAAAACAACATTGAAGGACAGGGTCAGACAAAGAAAAACAATAACTAAACTTAGCTTCACTATATTCCTGACTGAATCTAAGAGAATCACTACTTCCTACTTACTTAATAGAGTGAGGCAGATGATGTTGTGAATGACCCTTCTTGTTTCAGGCCCAAGACAGAATACAGATTGGACTTTTCAAAATAATATCTAAAATAGTACCTCTGGGATAGTTTGCAGAATGACATTACTTCTGGTCATCTGACTTATTCACATGCAAACCCCCATTGCTGGAAGCTGGCAGGATTTACATCTATCTGTACAAATACACACACAAGGGATTTTGCTCAGATCTGTGGTTGGTGCTGGAAGTTCAAGAACAACTGCATACCTCCACGCTTCCAGAGTAGTAATTAGTTCACCCCAAAGACCATTCAAAAAGCTTCCTAGTACAGACTTAGTCTCTGGCTGCATTGAAACCCGTGAGATAGCATCTTTATGGCCTAGCCTATAAAGTGATTTAATTTCAGATATATTTTAAAGTTTGCTGGACTGAAGGTCAACCTCTTGATTTCCAGTTTCTTCAGTTAAAACATATGCATTTAAATGGTTACAATGGTGCATGTACATTTCTCTTCTCTCCAGCAGGGCATACTGTGGATACATTTCAAACAGAAGCAAATATCTTTTCAACACAGATGTCTGTACAAATCAGTTCTAATAAATTTGTAACACAAGCATGTTGCATAAATCAAATCAGTTTGATATTCACAAATGACATATTTACAAAATTTCAGCTAGCTGTGCTGGCAGTGCCTCCTTTCATCACACAGGGTAGAACATTTATACACAGCTATTTTAGATATTCCATATAAATATGTATCACTTTAGTGTAAATTTCAGTTAAGTTTCATAATGTGACATTCATACTCATTTATCAGTTCAGTACAGTACTCTTCAGTCAGATTTCAGAATGTAACATTCATACTCAAGTTATACATTTCTAACAACATTACTAGACAGTTTACAACATGCATTTACATTACACATCACATTATTCAATCATTAACTTTAAGTGTAAAGTGAAATAATTATTTGTAACAAGATTATTCAGATGTAATTAAACAAGTAGTAATACTTATTTAATAAACTCAAAGCATAACAGGTCAGGCTAAATCTGTTAATTTACAGAATACAGTGCACATTACATAATTATTGTACATTAGAAAGTTAAAAAGACACTGATAGGGTATGCAAAGGTATAGATTTGAAATGCAGAAAGCATAAGTTTCAGTAAATATATTTCTACTATTACAGCATATAGATATTTACAGGATATTTAAGACACAAATTTAAAAGGCAGACATTATTACAGCACATAGAAATTTAAGAAAAGTAAATAGAATTATTAGTAACACATTTAGCTGAAGATTTACAGAAACAAGTTAATATGTAATTATATTTCAAGATACAAATATTATAGGAGCAAAGAAGAGAGTTTGCCAGTTGTAACACATTAAAAAATTGCCCAGTTATAATTAAATCATAAAGTTAAGAGTGAATCTAAAAGATTTTCAAATTAAGACCATAAATGCTTAAGTGACACCTAGTAGTCAAAATTAAGATTGCAAGTTTATTTACCACAAAACAAATAGTAGAAATAGCTCACTGATAAAATAAGTGTCACGTCCCAACAGTCTATATTCAGTATAAATCTCTTTATTTGTCACCAATGTTAAGCACTTTCATCTACTAGTACGTAGATTTCATCAGAACATATACCCATTATTAGTCATCCATTTAAATACTTTCATTCTTCCAATCACATTCAAGACTGCATTACATTTGAATTTAAATAAATTACTTACTAAAGAACTAGCGTCTAAGTTAATGTCTAGACTCATAAATTACACTAAAACATATATAACAAATGTATACTTCCTTATAAAACTTCAAAATTACATAGTAAAAATGAACTAGATAAACAAAAATATATGTTAAATTTATATAAAACTTATTATACATTGCTAATTATATATAAAGTTGATGTAACAATGCATATATGTATCCAGTGGGAGACTATTATAACTGTATTTTTTAGGTATATATTAGGTTTGCAATTTTAGATTGCGTCACTGGTATTTCCTGTGTTGGAACGAGGAGATATACGTAATACTGCTGAACTCTGCAAATGCGTAGGAGGCTGGCTCAAGTCAATAAGCCTGGTGATCTCACCCTTCAGCATAGCCAGCTTGGAGTAAAGTTTTTGAACTTCGAACGGGTGAAAACATGGATGGTAACTCATCCATTGAGTCCATGACACGTCTGCCAAACCCCAAAAAAGTATACCAGTGAACCCCGACTGATCACAAAACAAATAGAAATAGCTCACTGATAAAATAAGTGTCACATCCCAACAGTCTATATTCAGTATAAATCTATTTTTCACCAATGTTAAGCACTTTCATCTACTAGTACGCAGATTTCATCAGAACTACCCATTATTAGTCATCCATTTAAATACTTTCATTCTTCCAATCACATTCAAGACTGCATTACATGCAGTAGTGATGGCGTTTTTGGTGCCGACGAACAAGGAGCCTCTTATGGGAATGTAGCTGCCATAGATGAAGAAAACAGAATGGGGAATGAATTTCCAACTATTGGCAACATTTTGAAGGACAGGTATTTGTTGTTAGGGGCCAAACCGAAACACAATTTTCCCAAGAAAACATACTCAGCGACAACAGGTCAGACTATTACGGTTAACTGTGGAACTAATTTTCCTGACAATGGGGTGAAAACGACTGGCAATAACTTGCAGTACTATAAATTAGAAGACTTAAAACAGTAGGACTTTCACAATTTTAATGCTTCAAATCAAAATAAGGACAATGATAGTAATCGAGAATATGGGACATTAAAGGAACTTGTATACAGTTTTGGTAAAAAGCTCAGTAATATTAAAGCATTGCAAATGGACAATTTAAGAAAATGTTTGGATAGTAATATAGTACCTACGGGTCTGCGATTTTTCAAACAACCCATGGGTATAGAAATGAATGACACCAACATTAAAGTAATGATGTTTAACAAGTTTGGAATGCAATTTATGGAATTTATTATAACATGCAATGATAGCAAATTGTGTCGGTTACTTAAGGAAGTGGAAGAATTAAATGATTCCATAGTGAATGATTTGGTTTATACACAGTGGGAAACGCTGCACAAGAAACAATTTGATTATGCTGAAAAAAAACAGTAAAAAATGTTTGATAGGAAATGCAAGAAATTTTTAAGAGATTTCAAACAGTATGAAAGTGATACAGCATACAAATGGGGTAAAGATAAAGACAAACACAAATAAGTTAAAAGTTATCAGAATAGACAGACTGTGAGGGGGAGAAAAATGGGGGTAATTGGCAGTACCATCAGAATCAGGGTTATGGAAGACATTTTTTACGAAAACAGCAGGAGTGGAGTATGGATTCCAGGAGAGAAGCCTGGAATCAGGGACATCGAGACCGGGGGAACCTAACCCTGTAGATAAAGAAATAGAGATTATATCAACAGGAACATTTAGGGAACACTATGTAATTTGTAAACAGGGAGTGATACATAGTATGGGAGATTTAACACTTAGAATTACACACAATACCAGATTCAAGCAGAACATTTTAAACTGTTTGCTAGAGGCATGAAATATGTCCCTACAAGAAGGTTTGATATAGTGGACAACATAGTGGAGTTTAAGTTGTACTTAAGAAAACTGAATTTGGGATTGTTTTTTCAAAATCAGAATGATAGAGTATACAATAATGAATTGAGAAAGAAAAGTGATTTTACGCCACCTATGCATAACACACTAGTTGCATTTGAAAAGGTTGTGGTTAATGAGCTATATGGATTACAGGCGAAATCCAAACATTGTAGACACAGGGACAACCTGAGTGTTGAAGAACAAAAAGCACTATGGGATATTTGTGATACCCGCAACATTCGTATAATGACCCCCTGACAAGGGAAGGGGAATAGTACTATATGATGTGACAGAATATATACAGAAGATATAGGACATTCTGAATAATTCAGGGAATTATGAGATTTCCTCCATTAATCAAATCAATATAGCCCATAGGAGGATAGATTTATATATTTGGAGGAATTCCTATTAGACAACCACATAGACATTGATATTTACAAGTTCCTGAAAGTGGAATATCCGGTGTTAGCTACAATTGTAGGGATACCCAAAATACACAAGAAGATGGAAAATCCCGTTTTGCCCTATAATGCCAGGGAGTAAAAATAAGACCTTCCCATATGGAAAGGCAATAGACAGGTGGTTAAAATCTATGTACAAAGGAGTTACACATAGTTAAAGACTCATGGGATTTCCTAAGTAGAATCAAAACAGAATTATGGAAGGACAATCTGGTATTTTTAACTACAGATGTTATTGACTTATTTTCTAGTATACCTAAAGAGGATGGTACCAGGAGGTTTATAAACAGTATTCAAAAACATACCCAACTGGACTGGGATAAAATTAATTTAATACAGGAATTTGTGTGTATTGGATGATAATATATCTATTTTGAAGGAGAGTACTACAAACAGACACAAGGCGTAGCTATGGGGACAGCTTGTGCCCCGATATACGCCAATTTAGTACTACTAGACTGGGAGGAAGAACATATTGATACCCACTGGTATGATAACACTGATTGTTAGGTCAGGTTTTTGGATGACATTCATTTTGTGGAATGGCCCAGTGGATCTTATTAACCAGTTTATAGATTATGTACTAGTACTGTTAAGATATTTAAAATTTACCCGTGATTACAACAAGGGTATTATTTGGATACATACATTTACAGTGATGGAAACAGTTTCCAATACAAGATCTATTGTAAGGCTACATTCTGCAATTCATATTTGGAACTCACAGAAGAGAAGTACTCTGAAAGGCAATTCGGATGATGAAGTTTTTGTGTCACAGCTTGATGATATGATAGGTGATTTTATTTCTAGTGGCTATGATGCCAAATTACTTTCTAAACTCAAATTGGATATAGTGGAAGCAAGGCAGACTTCTCTGAAACCTACTTTTTTGATGATATGGTTAGTTCTCCAATTCCTTTGAGTAATAATATGGACAAAGAATTGTCTTTGATCAGGTATATTACAACTTATAATAGAAGATCTAATTCAGTAAAACAAATTAGATCAAGGAATTGGTTAATTTTAATGGCCTTAGATGAATTGAAGGCCATTTTGGGTGACAAACCTCGTTTCTCATATAGAAACATGAAGACTATTAAGAGTTTATTATGTTTTAAAGATTTTTATAAACCTAGGCATATGACTACAGCTGTTAGGCATGGCACTTTTCAGTGTTTTAACTGTGTTTGTACGCAGATTTTTTGGTAACGGTAGTGATGTGTTTATACACCCTACTAATGGCAAAACTTTTAATTTTAAGATTTCAGCTGCATGTAACACCCCGTTTATTGTTTATTTGGCCACATGTAAATCTTGTACTTAGTTTTACGTGGGTAAAACCACACGTAAGTTAAAAGAACGTATTATTGATCACAACTCTGAAATTAGAAGATGTTGTGATAAGAATGCATTTAAAGCATATTAGTACTTGTGGTCATGAACACTCTTTTAAGATTAGAGCTAATGATATAATTTGCCCTAATGATAGGGGTGGGTTTATTAATAATTATTTAGAAACTAAGGAATTTGAATGGATTCTGAGGTTGGCTGCTGATTCACCTCCTGGCCTTAACAGCATGGTTAGTCTAAAACCTATATTAGTTAAATTACGTAACACTAAAATAGGTTGAGTCTGTTATTGTATTTTGTATTTTATATTTTTATATTTTATATGTCATTTGCATTATATGTATTTTATTACGTTTCTGTTATCACATGATTTCATTTGGCTGCTGGTCATGTGATTCTAGACCTGTATATAAGCTTTCAGTTTCTAGACTTGAATGTATTAGTATTGAAGAAGGGTTCTGCCCGAAAGCTTTGCTCTGTATTAAAGTGGTTTTTCCAACAAGTGTTTTTTCTATTACTCAACGCTCTGCAGTTAGTTTATTCACCCAATGTGTGATAAACAGTCAGAATGTGGAACACCCTATTTTTGCACTGCTTAACACACACACTATTGCAATGGGGCCTGGTAAAACATTTGTAAAATTCAATAAAACACACTCAAGTCAGATCCAAAACTAATCTACAATACCATACGTACGTGAAACAGCACTCGGTTCTGTACAAAATCAAAACTAAAATCACATGGTCATTAATACCACTTGCTACATTTACTAAACTTTTCTAAACAGACCTATTACTAGTCACATAACCGATTCTACATATACACTAAATGCATGAACAGCATCCTATCATACTTTAGATGCATCAGATGCACACTTACTGTATGCTGCTGTGGCTTTCTTAGCAGCATCTAAGACAGTTTTGGCAGCTTAAGATCACAGCAGTCCAGTTCTTCCTTTATTGTATCTACTAATAAAGACTTCAATGTTTTTACACTGAGAGACTAACACACTTCAGTCTTTACGTTCTGCACATTGCTAAATGGGCTTTCAGCTTGTGTGTTTGAGTACGGCAAGCAAAGTAGAGTCATAATCACCTGCTTAAAGAGTGGCAGTTTCCCATCAATGCAGAGGTCCCTCAGAAGGTGTGCTCAGTACTTGGACACACATGAGTGGGGCCCTTCTACTGGATCTGTCATGTTCCCTGTATCCTCAGTCTGATAATGGGTAAACTCATCAATTATTCAGCCTCACTTTGACACCCAGAAGGAAATCAACATCCCTGACAAGTCTTGAAGAAATGTCCAGTTTTTGGCAGGATTAATAAGGAGTGCAGTATCTTTCAATTGGTGATCCTGCATGGGAAACTTAAGCATTTTCTGCAATGCTGCAGCATAAAAAGCTGTAACTTTTTTTTTTATAAAAGTTATATTTGATAACTGTGCCAGCAATATCCTCCTCAGCGCTATTCATTTACTGTTCGATTTCATAGCCAGTACACAGCTCACTGTCTGGCAGAACAGAGCTACTGTCAGTCAACACTGAAACATCACTTTGATTGGTCTGACAGGTTTGAGCAGTCTGTTGGCATACTACTGCAGGAGTTTATATACAGTGGCATGCAGTGTCAGTAGCGGACTTTCTCGGCTCTGAGGGTGAATGTTTAACTCCAATAAAGGTTCCAGTGCATATTTAAGTTACATAAAAATCATATGCAATTCATGACTCTGCAGGTGTTTGGATTGGAAATTAAGTCAATCTTAGCAGACTGCAGCTCTGCAGACAAAAAATATGAATTTAGAGCTGGCCACATTGTCCAGGGTTCTGTTAATTACCTTCTCAAGACTCAGCCATCTAGTAGGTGCATGTCTAATAATCTTGAGGGGTACGTGTCTGTGAACAAAGCAAATTCTTACAGTTTTTGTTGTCTTTCTGCACTGGAACTGAAATGACAGTAGACAGCTGATACAAGTTCTTCAACTGGTGAATGTAGTGCTTTTACACCAGCTTACACCAGCCTTACTACATAGATCTGCCAGGTGGCCCAGACACCCCATGTTTATAATGGTGGGCTTCACCTCCTTTAAATGAGATAGCACAGAATTGTGTTTTCCAATCACTGAGGCATCACTGTCTGAAAAAAAGCCCACAATGTTGGAAACTGGAATGTTAAATTTTGTCAGAGTGGACATTAAAGCATCAGACAATCCTTGTCCAGTTCCTGATACAGTTCCTTCATATGCCAAAATGTGCATTACATTTTTGTCTGCCTTTTCATCAAGGTAACCAACAAGGATCACCAAAAGTTTTGTCATCGCACATGTCTGTGCTTTGGTCCATATACACACAGAATGGTGATTTCTAGCAGCTGGCAGCAGCATTGTTCTGGTAATGATGCCCTAGAACATCCTGTGCAATGCAGGCAAAGCCTTCATTGCTCCATGCATCATTTTCCTGACAACATCATGATTCTCTCCACATTTCGTCATAAATTCTGGGATGTGTTCTCCTGCTGCAAATGATAAGTTGTGTTTAGCAAGGAGCAACACAAAATCTCTGCCTCAACAACCTTTGTACTCACTAAACTCTGAGGTCCAAAGAAGTCTACTGTAGTCCTTCCAGCTGCATGCTTGCAATTCTGTCTGTTTCTCACTGTTGCCATGTCATTGCAGCTCACGTTGGCCACCATGATGGATTATGAAGTCTGTGTTACAAGTCTTACAGAAAGCATATTTCATTCTGTGCCTACTCACAGAAAGCCAGTCTAAGGCACTTGCCCAACTTGGCTGAAAAACTGTGCATCTCTTCCTCTTCTTTGGAGTGTCATCTCTATCCATATTCCTTGTCCTTATAATGTGGAAGTCTATAGTTTGGAAAACAGTAGTGTTAATGAATAAAGACAAAGAAATGGGCCTATACTGCAGAAAGTAGAACCATATCCTCAAAATTAAAGATATGGGGCAAAAGGCCCCTCAACCTTCTCAGATCACTGGAAATTTCTTGCTTTTGCACCATCTTCTCCTGCTCATCTCTTTTCCTTTTGCTCAATATAAAGGCCTGCATGATCAGATTACTCAATCCCTTGATTCCATGGTGACACTTGCACTCTGCCAGTGCTCACTTGCCCACCTAACCAGTGTTGCAGAAGAGAGTGATTTTCTTTGCAAAATGACATTTGCAGTACACTCAAAGCACCCTTGATTATATCTCAAAATTGGTGTTAAGGGTAAACAAACCCATCTAAACAAATATGCTTGCAAAACAGTTCAACAAACTGTGGCATGAAATGTATCCAAGCAGTAGCAATGAATATATAAACTACATACATCATGATAATACCACTTACATTTCACTGTCGCCACTTCAGATGTGTTTTGTCCCTGCCCTACACCCTGGTCTGTAACTGGAAAAGGTGCCTTAAAATGTTAATAAAAATATGTCCCTCCGTACTTTTACAAGGATGTGTTATTTTAAGACATTATGTCTTGGAACAGTCATTACCAAAGAATGCAAGATCTTGCATCTTTAACCATAAAAAACAAAGCAAAAAGGCAGACATACCACATCACATTTGCAGAACATGAAATCCTAATATCCTACTTTAAAAATCCAAATACCACACTAACTGCAAAAAGATCCATTATAAGAAAAATATACAAAGGCTGCAGTGATACTAGCATGAATGTGTTTAGTTTTCAGTTATGGAAATAGTACTGCAAAATAATGCCACTGTGAGTAAGGATAAACCAGAGCAGAATGAGAGACAAATCCAGATAATAAAGAACACAATATATTGTTACTATTAACCTGAGGCATTGACAAAATAAAAGAATATGAATTTATAAACATTATTTGAAGTAGAAGTCTATAACTTTGCCATTATTAAATGGGATGTGTGACATTTTCTCCAAAAGACAGTGGCATAGCTCTCAACGAATTAGGGACAAATCTAGATGTAATCAGGTACAAACAGAGGCACTTAAAATATTAGTGAATCTTGAGACATTAACAGAATAATAGAAAGAGAAGGTGGCTTAATAAACACTTTGAAACAAGGTTATAGTTTTAATTCTCGTCTAGTACACATCTCAGCATATCGGCAACAAATACTGAAATAATGAAGGACAGAGATACTTACATACATATTTCAAGCACAGGCATTAATGTACTTCTAGCCCACCAATATACCAAAACACTTGTTTCCATAATAAGTGTCAAGGCTGTTCTTAAAAATATCTAAACTAATACTTGCTTTAATGCATTTCATGTATCCGCTGCTCTCTGAGAGCCAATTATTACAGTTGTCACTGCTATAGTATCTTCTACAAAGGTTGTCTGATGATTCTGTACTACTTTTTGATAACCCCAAACATTCCCAGATATAGCTGTCTATAAAAGTCCTATATACCTGAATACGTGAGACACTGGTGGAACAAAGAGAATAAGCAGGGCTATAATTTATCACCTTATCTGCAAACAGCATCAGTTTTAGGAGGTAGTTAAGGGGACAGAAATAACACTGGAGTCAACAGCAGGGAATAGGCAATAAACAAATAAAGGAAACATTGTAACTTCAAGTCAGATGAAACCAAGCATACTGTAGATTGATATATGTGTATATAGCTTTAAGAAGTTATCCAAGGGCTTGAACAAGTGTATGAATATTGAGCACGTGAAAGTCTGACTGCCATTTTGTAGAGATGTAAGCATGTATGTATGTAAGCTCTGTCTGTTAACTAGTTCATTCTTATTCAATGATGCTGCTATCCATCCTGATGTGTTTGTATGTATTAAAGCATCTGAATGAACTCACCAGACTGTCTTGTTTTATGTATTAGAGATAAACAAGTGACATGGTGCCAGAAGCGGCATGTCTAAAAGGACATGGAGTTAGAAGCAGCATACCGAAGGGGCATGGAATCAGAAATGGCTTGACTAAAATGACTTAAAGCACTTGTTTAGATGCTGGTGAAATATACAGCAGTGGGTCATCCCAGAAATGTGCAAACTTCGTAAAACAGGTCAGAAACAAATTTCAGGTATTAAAACTTACTCAGCACTATTTATTTTTGCATAATATGAAATGAGGCATACAGAACCCTCTAAATAATTTTTGCATAAACAGATATGTACAATATTGATAAAAATATTCAAATTACTACAAAAACATATAAATCTCAGAAAAGAACAACAGCCAGTATATCCAAAACGATTTTATTCTCAGTAGATTCTCTAGCGCCTCGGCTTCACAAAGCCTTCAAGGAGTATCTCACAGTAAATTTGCAGTTAACATTTATACACACCTTCATTAGCTCATTATACAATTAAAGCCAAACAATCAAATACTAAAACAATTATACATTTAAATCACACTCTTCCAGCAGCAGTCAGTATTCAGCCCCTTAGGAATCAGTGTCTGATACTTTAAAATAAAAATCAATTCTTTTTTCAAAAGTTCATATCTTATTTTATCCTCACTAGCTTCTTTTCTTATAATTTGTTCTAAAATAGATGCTCTAAAACTATCTAGAAGCAATACCTTATAGTGAATTGTTGAGAATGTCTCGAATATGTAATAACGAAGAAGAATTTCTTGAGGAAGTTAATAAGATGTGAAATGTTTATAAATAGGAAATATGATGGTCAGTTGGTTAACATGAGTAAAAATAAAATATTTAATAAAAGATACCATAGGCATCCTCAAAGACATATGAAACATAATTTTGAGTTAAATGGTAAGGTAGAGGTAGGTAAAAATGATATTTTTATGGTATCTGTATATAATATATGCAGTGAGGATATAAAAAGATGTATTTTATATTTCTGGAAATTTTTACAGAATTTTAAGGAATTAAATGATATGACAGGTAAGATGTTAAAGTTTAGTTATAAGAGAGGGAGAAATATTAGAGATATAGTTGTACATACAAAGTTTGAATTACCCATACAAAATTTAGTTAGATCTGTTTATAGTACAGGCACTAGAGCCTGTGGAAAATGTAAAATTTGTAGTTATGTTGATAATGTCTTTCCTTGCATAAATGGAATAAGTTTTAAACCAAAGGGGCTTTTTAGTTGTTCTACGGAACAAGTCATTTATATTATAAGATGTGGATGTAAAAAATATTATGTGGGTCAAACAAAAAGGATGTTTAAAATTAGGATCATGGAGCACTTGAGAGATATTAAAAATAAAAAATTAGAGAGTCCATTAGCACAACATTTTATAGAATATCACAATTCGGAGAGTGATAGTTTTAGAGCATCTATTTTAGAACAAATTATAAGAAAAGAAGCTAGTGAGGATAAAATAAGATATGAACTTTTGAAAAAAGAATTGATTTTTATTTTAAAGTATCAGACATTGATTCCTAAGGAGCTGAATACTGACTGCTGCTGAAGAGTGTGATTTAAATGTATAATTGTTTTAGTATTTGATTGTTTGGCTTTAATTGTATAATGAGCTAATGAAGGTGTGTATAAATGTTAACTGCAAATTTACTGTGAGATACTCCTTGAAGGCTTTGTGAAGCAGAGGCGCTAGAGAATCTACTGAGAATAAAATCGTTTTGGATATACTGGCTGTTGTTCTTTTCTGAGATTTATGTCTTATTGGTGCTTGTTTTTGGTCCTATCGTTGTGAGTGGTATTTCATCTTCATGGCCAGTGATCCAGGAGCTAACATTCCAAGAATTTTTAGGGAGGAGAGCTCAGGTACCTCCCCAAGGACAATAGAAGGCTTTTTGAATCGAAATATGGAACACAGTTCTAATCGGACTGATGGTAATGTGGATACTAACCCAGGCATTCCGGTCTGGGAGCGTTTTCTGGCTGAGGCTAGAAGCAAGAGAGAAAGTAATCCATTTGCCCATGTTGGGAGGCGATCTACTGAATATTCGGGTGAAGTAAAAACTTTATTGTCAAAATTAAAAAACTTAATGGACAAAGAAATGTTGACCTATTATAATTACACTAGTTTACAAAGGTATGTAGATCTTAACATCATACCTAGAGGTCTTAGAGCTGTTAAATTTCCTTCGGAACCATTCAATATTACATGTCCCACGGATAAAGCGTTTTTAACCAGATGGGAGAAGGCAGCGCATCACTGTTCCATTGAATGGATAAAAATTTTGATAGAGCGGGACATTTTAAAACTGTCTAACATTAAAAAAGATATAACATTGTTATGCACTAATCTAATGTCTGTTTTGGACAGAATTAAGTTTGAATCATGCCTAGTTGAAATTCAAGAGAAAATCACGATGCATGAGAATAAAGTTATAGTTCAGAAAGTGCATAAAATCACTAGAGATCTACGGGACTTTGAAAATGGTACGGCTTTCTTTGGAGGACCCAATCAGAAGGTCCGTTTTAATAGATGTTATTCTAATGCTAACGTCAACCAGCGAGGTAGAGCTAACAGTTTGAGCAAAGAGAATGTGAAGCAACCAGAGTTCCTAGTTACAACGATAGAGAAGAAGATTTTCCACCACTGTTGTCACCGGCAGATGAATGTCTTTTACCTGAACATTTTGGGTCGCATAGACAACAAGGGAGGCAACAGAAGAGAACTTTTGCGGAACAAGATGCGTACAGGGGAGGGCCGGTGCGAACATGGCGTGACAACAAAAGGACAAAATGGTACTAGTTTCAATAAACATTATAATTGTAATAAAGTTGTCAATTTATTTGGTAGTTTTGTGAAGGATGAAATTTACGAAGTTCTTAATCATGGTCTGAAGTTTGTTCCGACAGTTATACCAAAAAATATACATGTAAGATTGAAATTTTTCAGTTTATTCGTAAATTGCATTTATGGCATTTTAATTGTATTGTGAATAAGAGTGGTGAATATAATAATCCACATGTTAATGGCAGTAGTTTAGATAATGACACTTTTGAAAGTAATACTGTTTTATCAGAAGATTCATTTGAATCATGTGTAAGTGAAATGAATGCTTACTGTGCAATAGATACATCTAAGGTTAATACAAATAGCAAATTTATGCCTCCGTTTGTACATGAAGGCATCAAGAGCTTTCACACTATGATTGGTTTTGAAATTAAGCAGTTACTAAGTAACATGAATATCTCTAGTGTTAACTTCAATTTATCTAAGAATGAATGGGTAGAATTAATGAATTTTTCCAAACAGAATGAGCTGATTGTAAAGCCTTCAGATAAAGGCAATAAAATTGTGATTATGCACTTTATGCAACATCTGAAAATGTGTATGAATTTATTAGACAATGAAACAGTTTACAAAGAAACGACTGGGGAAGTTGTGACATTAGCAAAAGAAAATTATGTACAACTGATTAATAAGGGCTTAAGATTAAGCTATTGGACTGAACAAGATGTAGAAAATAAGCTAGATATAAAAGAGTGTGATCCTGCATATTTTTACTGCCTACCGAAAATACACAAAGACATTAATGACCCCCCAGGGAGACCAATTGTTTCGGCTAGGAAATATTTTTTACATAATTTGGGGGTAATTTTACATCAAGTATTGTTGAAGGAAGCTATTAAACTTCCATCATATATACAGGACTCATTTGATTTTTTGTATAAAATAAAAGATGTTGTTTGGAGTGAAAATATGTATTGGTTAACATTGGATGTCAGCAGTCTCTATACCAATATTAAAAATAAATATGGTATAGAAGCATTATTAAAACAAATGGGAGATTTTCCTTTGACACATTATATTATTGAGTTAGTAAAGTTCTGTTTAGAAAACAATTATTTCATTTTTAATAACAGAATTTACCATCAAATACAGGGCACAGCCATGGGTGCAGCATTTGCACCCATGTATGCGAACATCTTTATGGATTTGGTAGAATCAGAATGTATCTACACACATGCCTTTGTAAAACAATATGTCATGTATTATTTTAGATTTACAGATGACTTGATTTTTTTATGTAAGGGAGGAAAAACAGAAAGTGACAATTTCATTCAAGATATACAAAAAAACAGATTTGACATTAAATTTGATGGGATACAAAGTGGAGATAGTGTTTCTTTTTTAGATGTTAATTTAAAAGGAATAATAGGTGAACATGTGGTCACTGGGATACATAGAAAATTTGACAGTATAAATCAATTTCTGATGGGTTCCAGCTGTCATCCTAAGCATGTAATAGAAGCAATACCTTATAGTGAATTGTTGAGAATTTCTTGAATATGTAATAACGAAGAAGAATTTCTTGAGGAAGTTAATAAGACATGTGAAATGTTTATAAATAGGAAATATGATGGTCAGTTGGTTAACATGAGTAAAAATAAAATATTTAATAAAAGATACCATAGGCATCCTCAAAGACATATGAAACATAATTTTGAGTTAAATGGTAAGGTAGAGGTAGGTAAAAATGATATTTTTATGGTATCTGTATATAATATATGCAGTGAGGATATAAAAAGATGTATTTTATATTTCTGGAAATTTTTACAGAATTTTAAGGAATTAAATGATATGACAAGTAAGATGTTAAAGTTTAGTTATAAGAGAGGGAGAAATATTAGAGATATAGTTGTACATACAAAGTTTGAATTACCCATACAAAATTTAGTTGGATCTGTTTATAGTACAGGCACTAGAGCCTGTGGAAAATGTAAAATTTGTACTTATGTTGATAATGTCTTTCCTTGCATAAATGGAATAAGTTTTAAACCAAAGGGGCTTTTTAGTTGTACTACGGAACAAGTCATTTAATTTATAAGATGTGGATGTAAAAAATATTATGTGGGTCAAACAAAAAGGATGTTTAAAATTAGGATCATGGAGCACTTGAGAGATATTAAAAATAAAAAAGTAGAAAGTCCATTAGCACAACATTTTATAGAATATCACAATTCGGAGAGTGATAGTTTTAGAGCATCTATTTTAGAACAAATTATAAGAAAAGAAGCTAGTGAGGATAAAATAAGATATGAACTTTTGAAAAAAGAATTGATTTTTATTTTAAAGTATCAGACACTGATTCCTAAGGGGCTGAATACTGACAGCTACTGGAAGAGTGTGATTTAAATGTATAATTGTTTTAGTATTTGATTGTTTGGCTTTAATTGTATAATGAGCTAATGAAGGTGTGTATAAATGTTAACTGCAAATTTACTGTGAGATACTCCTTGAAGGCTTTGTGAAGCCGAGGCGCTAGAGAATCTACTGAGAATAAAATAGTTTTGGATATACTGGCTGTTGTCCTTTTCTGAGATTTATATCGTATTGGTGCTTGTTTTTGGTCCTATCGTTGTGAGTGGTACTACAAAAACATTTTGAAATAAAGTCCAAATTGCATAAAAAATAAATAAATAAATAAATAAATAAATAAATAAATAAATAAAGGGAAATTACTACATTTTCACAAAGCATATGTATTTTATATTAAGCAAAGATACCTGAGTTATCAGAAATATACAAAAGTATCTGCATGTCTGTACAGTGTTACAGTAAAGCTATTTTGCAAAGTACAGCCCGGGGAGAAAAGCTCCACACTAATGTCATACAAATTTATATAAATGAGTAAAAAAGACATAAGGGGATCATTTCCAAAAAAAATTGATTAAACATAGAAAAAAAAAACTTTTAGTTAGGCTTGTCTAACATAATATGACAAAAAAAAAACCACACAACTAAGCAAGAACGTCTAGCTTAATATAAACAAGGATTACTACTAAAACAGAATTAGAGTAGTTAGAACACAGAAGTTAAAAAAGAAACATACGCAATCAACAGATTTATTATTGAAGCATACAGAGCATATTTCACAAAGTAAAGTATTTTGAAGAGTTTATTGAGCATTTGAATGTTGTTACAAGCACCATACAAAGGTACTTATTCTGCTTAATTTAGCTGTGTCAGAAGCCATAGAAAGGGAGTGTTCATTTGTGTATGCACCTGCTATCTATACAGGAGAGGGGGAAACTGTTGTATTGTTGTACTGGCCGAGTCAAGAGAGGATGCACAGTGCTTGAAACAAATTTAGAGAGATGTGTAACACCCAGACAAATGTTACAATGGAAAAGTACTTATTTTGCAAAAGGGATCAAAAGCCTGTTGAAACTTTTGCAGCACATATAAATGACCTGAGAAATAAAGCTAAAATGTGCAGATTTGGTGTCTTAAGGGATGAGTTGATAAAGGACAGACTTGTATGTGGCATAAAAGATGATGTTGCGAGAAAGAGCTTCATAACAGTGATTTAACTTTGAATAAGGCCATTGAGATTTGTCACATATATGAGCTCACATAAAAGTACATAAATATGCTTAAAATGAGAATAGCTCTAGAAGGCACAGGGATAAAGGTCATGTTGATAGTATGCAGCATGTGGTTAGAAGAAACAGGCCCAAGCACATGGCAGCAACTCTAGTCCCTGCAGCACTCACTGGTAAACCCCAGAACTTTCTAGTAAATTCTAGAGTTTGCACAGTCTCAGTGAAGCATAAGAGTGAGTCAGCAAACTCAAAGGATGGGCTCTCATCCAGTTTCATTGCCAACTGTCATAACTGTGGTGGAAGTCATGAATTTAAAAGGGAAAATGTTTAGCTTTTAATCAACAATGCCACAAATGCAATAAATGGAATCATTTCAAAAGATTTTGTAAATCAAAAGGCCCACATTCTTTTATTAAAAGGGTGGATTTTAAGAAATGAGTTGATCAGTTAGACAGTCACAATTTACTCTTATGTTGATGGTGTGTCCATGCTTCATGAAACAGTCAATGCAGTAGATTTAAGGGCCAAGAATGAAGTATTTTGTACTGTTCGGATAAATGGTGAACCCACACAGCTCAAAGATGATACAGGTTCCAAGTGCAATGTTATGTCAGCAGAAACTTTTGCTAGAGTGTGTAAAGGTGAAAGCCTCAATTTGGCAAGGTGTGCAAAACGTGTTGCTTATGAAGGTGAAGAGATTCAAACCAAAGGCTCAGTAGTACTTTCATGTTACTCTGCTGGAAGAAGCTATGACTTATTATTTTATGTGGTCAAGAGGCACGTTCAGTCATTATTAAGGCACAGAGACAATTTGAAAATGGGACTGCTTTCATTTAATAAGGAAGTCCACCAAGTTAGCTTAAAAGACCACTACTCTAATTTTGTCCAGTACATTTGTTCTACCAATGCTGATCTTTTCAAAGACATGCTAGACAGTTGTGTACTCCATGAAGTTAGACCCAGAAGTCAATCCAATAATCAGGCCAGCACTAAAAGTTCCAATAGCCATACAGGACAGAGTCAAAACCGAGTTAGATAAATGGTGCGACAATGTGTGATTTATCCAGTTATCTGCATCAGTTATCTTCCATGGTGGTAGCTCAGAAGACATCAAAATATGAATTGTTCCATGTGATTTGAACAAAGCACTAAAGACCTCATCATCCAATGTGCACAGTCGAAGAAGTTGCAGCCTTGATGTCAAATGTCACTATTTTTTCTGTCTTAGATGCAGAGTTCATTCTGACAAATTAATCTTGACAGAAAAAATCCTCATTGCTCACTACTTTCAGTACTCTGTTTGGCAGGTACAGATTTTTGAGAATGCCATTTGGGATAAATTCTGCAAGTGAAGTCTTTCAACATGCAATGAAGCACATTTTTCTGGATATCCTTGGCTATTGTAGTAGACAGCATACTAGTAGGTCATGATGAAGCAGAACATGTCAGTAACCTCAGAAAAGTTCTAGAAAGGGCACTTCAAATGAATCTTAAGCTCAAATCATACAAATGCAAGTTCAGGCTACAAGACGTTTCTTATGCTGGTCATTTATTTACAAATACAGCTCCACGACCAAAGCCTTCAAAGCAAACAGCCATTCTCGGGATGCCAGCTCCAGACAATGTTCAAGTCCTGCAATGTCTTCTTGGCATGGTCAACTACCTAGGCAAGTTCATTCCAACTTGAAATTCGAAAAAGAAGTTGAGAAGCTGGATAAACCACACAGTTTTTTGAACAAAATAATGAACGCTTTATTCCCAGTCTGCGTTTTCGTCCCCTATGGACTTCATCAGATCCACAATCTCTAGTAGACATTCATTAATATACATAGGTTCATTTCATTCAACCAATCATTTAATGCCTATTAATTCAAAACAACAAATAAAATTGCTTTACCACTTGATTATTATTCTTGTTCATTTAAAAACACTATATGTGTTATTTTAAAACATTTTACAATTTTAATGCTTAAATACTTTTTAAAAAAAACTTTAACTAGTAAATCAAAGCAAACTTTGATTAAATTTGTTTAAAACTTGCCTTTAAAAATATATATTATATATTTTGTTTAAAACAACTTTCATGAAACCCAGTTTATATGGACTTTAAATGTGAACTAGTGCCATCTGCTGGTCTTTAAAATTACTACATCCACCTTTTATATTCTAGCAGCTCTTAATTTTAATAATGGTAAGATGGATATATATTCATTTAGACCAGGAAATTTATTGGCTTCTGCCACCATAATTCTTTGTAACTAATACACCCCTAATATCTTTTTAACTTGGTCCAATACAAAGAATTTAAAGTCATTTTCTTTACATGTCTATAAAGTGCATTGGTTTCTTTGCATTTACCCATTTCATATATATGCTCGTAGATCCTCTTTTCAAGGATCTCTCAGTTTTCCCTCGTAGTAGGATGAGCATTTCATGCATATTGCTAAACCAGCCCTATTGAATCACAATTAAGTAGCCCTTACTATGTAGCCATAATTTCTTACTTTCTAAGTATATTTTCTCTTGGTTAATAACAACCCACATTGCCTACACTTTCCACATTTATAGGTACCTACTCTTGATGTGTTACTTCTGTCGCCCAATTTTCTTTCTACCTTTCCAATTTCCAAAATATTTTTTACATTAACTGAATTCTTAAATACCACCTTTAACTTTTGCTCTGGGAGCCCTTCTAAGTCAGTTAAACTTTTAAATTTCTCCCATTCTTTTGAAATAACCATTTCACTGACTTATTAAGGGCATTATACTCAAGAACCAATGCTTGCTGATAATTTTCATTCTCAAAACCTCATTGGTCTCTGAATTTTGTACATTTTCCTTCTCCCTATGATGGGTTTGAACCTTCCCTTTCTCCCTATTTCAACTTCGTCCCTCAAGTTTTTAATAAACTGCGGAACATCTGTTCTAATTTGTCACATTCTTTTATAAAATCAGTTTCAGAGCTTGTCATCCTTGAACCTCTAACTGCCCTTTACTAAATTTCTCTTACAGTAAATGGGTGTCCGCTATCAAAGTGAAGGAAGGAGTTAACATATGTTTCTTTTCTAAATACCCTAGTATCAAAGAAATCCGTATTTTTATAAATCTCAATATCCAAGTATGCTATACTCTTAATGGACATATTGTATGTGAACTTCAAAAGTCCGTTGTACCACTAATATATTTTATAAATTCTTTCAACTTGTCCTCACCTCCCATCCAAAAATTATTATGTCATCTAAAACCTCTTATATAACTTACAATATTCCATGTAGCCCGATTCAAATATATATTTTTCCTCCCAATTGGCAAGTACTAAATTGGCAAAGTAGGGGCACAAGCTGCCCCATTGCCACTCCTTGGATTTGTTGAAAAATTCCCTTTATGAATAAGAAAATTATTTTCAAAATTAAATCCATAAAGCCTACGATGCTATCTTATCTTCAAATTTTAATTTTTATCATTAAATATTTCTTCTTCAAACATTCTAATTCCTTTTCATATGGAATGGATCCAAACAGGTCTACTACATCTATTGTTACAAAAATAATTTCTTTGTCAAAAATTTCTGGAGTTAATTCTCTTAGTAGATCCCATGTGTCTCTCAGTATTGCTTCCTTATTTTCCATATGTGTTTTGTTTTAACATCAACAAATTTTGCCATGGGTGTAGTTTTTGAACTTCCTGCTACAATAGGTCTAAATGGGGATTTTACTATCCTTATGTATCTTCGGTATACGAAGATGGCAGGTATCTTTGGCTTACTAACGTAAGGTATGCCACCATTTTCCGTCTATGACTTTTTCAAGGGCCAAATCTTCCAGGATCATGTCTATCCTTCTATAGGCAATATTTATCTCATTCTTGGAGACAGTCCTATACTTAGTTGTATCCATCAAAATGTCATTCATCTTCCCTTCATTTTCTATGACATCCATGATCACGACCCCCCCACCCTTGTCGGGTTTCATAACTCTGATACCTGCACTTTCCTTTAATTCTTCCAAAATCTTCTTTTCCCCCATTTCTAAGTTATTCTTGTACTTAACCTTTTTGTCCATTTTATTAATCACATTTTCCATATAACTTTCAAAGTTTTTTAGTTGAACATGGATAGGTGGGTTGAATATGGATTTATTTTTTAATATTCTCTGTTCTTCTGTCTTATTAATATTATTTCTATCAATCCCTTCCTTTTTAAATAGAAGTTCCAGATTCATTTTCCTCATGAACAATTTTATGTCTAACAAAGTTTGTACCCTATTCCCCTTGACTAATGGAATGAATTTAAATCCTTTTTCCAATAAAGAAAAATGTTCACCCCTCAACTCTATATTACTAAAATTGTATATGGTGAACCCGCCCTTTGGGAGCCCCAAACTGAAACTTTCTATGAAGATTATGACACTGAATTCCCACCATTAGGTAGATATGAAGGGGAAGAACATTTTAGGAATGGTAATCAAAGAAATTTTTACAGGGATGGGGGGACAAGAGGAAAGGGGAGATACATGCAATAGACCCTTTGACTAGTGAAAAAAGGAAAACAACAGAAAGAATAAAGAAAAAAGGTAACAAATATACAAAGGGCGGGTTCACCATATACAATTTTAGTAATATAGAGTTGAGGGGTGAACATTTTTCTTTATTGGAAAAAGGATTTAAATTCATTCCATTAGTCAAGGGGAATAGGGTACAAACTTTGTTAGACATAAAATTGTTCATGAGGAAAATGAATCTGGAACTTCTATTTAAAAAGGAAGGATTGATAGAAATAATATTAATAAGACAGAAGAACAGAGAATATTAAAAAATAAATCCATATTCAACCCACCTATCCATGTTCAACTAAAAAACTTTGAAAGTTATATGGAAAATGTGATTAATAAAATGGACAAAAGGTTAAGTACAAGAATAACTTAGAAATGGGGAAAAGAAGATTTTGGAAGAATTAAAGGAAAGTGCAGGTATCAGAGTTATGAAACCCGACAAGGGTGGGGTCGTGATCATGGATGTCATAGAATATGAAGGGAAGATGAATGACATTTTGATGGATACAACTAAGTATAGGACTGTCTCCAAGAATGAGATAAATATTGCCTATAGAAGGATAGACATGATCCTGGAAGATTTGGCCCTTGAAAAGTCATAGACGGAAAATGGTGGCATACCTTACGGTTAGTAAGCCAAAGATACCTGCCATCTTCGGTATACCAAGATACATAAGGATAGTAAAACTCTATCCCATTTAGACCTATTGTAGCAGCAGGAAGTTCAAAAACTACACCCATGGCAAAATTTGTTGATGTTAAAACAAAACACATATGGAAAAATAAGGAAGCAATACTGAGAGACTCATGGGATCTACTAAGAGAATTAACTCCAGAAATTTTTGACAAAGAAATTATTTTGTAACAATAGATGTAGTAGACCTGTTTGGATCCATTCCATATGAAAAGGAATTAGAATGTTTGAAGAAGAAATATTTAATGATAAAAATTAAAATTTGAAGATAAGATAGCATCGTAGGCTTTATGGATTTAATTTTGAAAATAATTTTCTTATTCATAAAGGGAATTTTCAACAAATCCAAGGAGTGGCAATGGGGCAGCTTGTGCCCTACTTTTGCCAATTTAGTACTTGCCAATTGGGAGGAAAAATATATATTTGAATCGGCTACATGGAATATTGTAAGTTATATAAGAGGTTTTAGATGACATAATAATTTTTGGATGGGAGGTGAGGACAAGTTGAAAGAATTTATAAAATATATTAGTGGTACAACGGACTTTTGAAGTTCACATACAATATGTCCATTAAGAGTATAGCATACTTGGATATTGAGATTTATAAAATACGGATTTCTTTGATACTAGGGTATTTAGAAAAGAAACATATGTTAACTCCTTCCTTCACTTTGATAGCGGACACCCCATTTACTGTAAGAGAAATTTAGTAAAGGGCAGTTCGTTAGAGGTTCAAGGATGACAAGCTCTGAAACTGATTTTATAAAAGAATGTGACAAATTAGAACAGATGTTCCATTTAAAGAGGGTACCCAGAGCAGTTTATTAAAAACTTGAGGAAGTTGAAATAGGGAGAAAGGGAAGGTTCAAACCCATCATAGGGGAGAAGGAAAATGTACAAAATTCAGAGACCAATGAGGTTTTGAGAATGAAAATTATCAGCAAGCATTGGTTCTTGAGTATAATGCCCTTAACAAGTCAGTGAAATGGTTATTTCAAAAGAATGGGAGAAATTTAAAAGTTTAACTGACTTAGAAGGGCTCCCAGAGCAAAAGTTAAAGGTGGTATTTAAGAATTCAGTTAATGTAAAAATATTTTGGAAATTGGAAAGGTAGAAAGAAAATTGGGCGAGAAGTAACACATCAAGAGTAGGTACCTATAAATGTGGAAAGTGTAGGCAATGTGGGTTTGTTATTAACCAAGAGAAAATATACTTAGAAAGTAAGAAATTATGGCTACATAGTAAGGGCTACTTTAATTGTGATTCAATAGGGCTGGTTTACGTAGCAATATGCATGAATGCTCATCCTACTACGAGGGAAAACTGAGAGATCCTTGAAAAGAGGATCTACGAGCATATATATGAAATGGGTAAATGCAAAGAAACCAATGCACTTTATAGACATGCCACATGTAAAGAAAATGACTTTAAATTCTTTGTATTGGACCAAGTTAAAAAGATATTAGGGAGGTCCTTGGGAGGAGAGTATTAGTTACAAAGAATTATGGTGGCAAGTGGCCCTAGAAGCCAATAAATTTCCTGGTCTAAATGAATATATATCCATCTTACCATTATTAAAATTAAGAGCTGCTAGAATATAAAAGGTGGATGTAGTAATTTTAAAGACCAGCAGATGGCACTAGTTCACATTTAAAGTCCATATAAACTGGGTTTCATGAAAGTTGTTTTAAACAAAATATATAATATATATTTTAAAGGCAAGTTTTAAACAAATTTAATCAAAGTTTGCTTTGATTTACTAGTTAAAGTTTTTTTTAAAAAGTATTTAAGCATTAAAATTGTAAAATGTTTTAAAATAACACATATAGTGTTTTAAATGAACAAGAATAATAATCAAGTGGTAAAGCAATTTTATTTGTTGTTTTGAATTAATAGGCATTAAATGATTGGTTGAATGAAATGAACCTATGTATATTAATGAATGTCTACTAGAGATTGTGGATCTGATGAAGTCCATAGGGGACGAAAACGCAGACTGGGAATAAAGCGTTCATTATTTTGTTCAAAAAACTGTGTGGTTTATCCAGCTTCTCAACTTCTTTTTCGAATTTCTTTTTGGATTTATTGGTACTTGTGGAGAAATTTACCGTATTGTATTTTTTCATTCCAACTTGAGCCAACTTTCAGCACCACTCAAAGAGCTGACATGTAAAGATGTATTCTGGTCTTGGTGAGAACACCACCAAAGAGCATTCAGTGTCCTGAAACAAGAGAATTGCTAGTTCACCAATTCTCAGATACTGTGATGTTCACAAACCAGTTATTTGGTCTTGGTGCAGTCATTCTACATGAGAATCAACCTGTTGCATATGCATTGAGAATTCTTACCTAAACTGAAATGCAGTATGCCCATATTGAGAAAGAGCTTTTGGCAATTGTGTTTGCATGTTCGAAGTTCCATTATGTGTATGGTAGATCTATCCAGACTAAAACAGACCAGCAATCTGTAGTCACTATCTTGAGAAAACCTATGCATTCAGCTCCAGCTAGACTACAACATATGATGCAGAGATGGCAAAAGCAAAAATTCAATCTTGTCTACAAGAAAGGCCGACTTCTTTATCTTGCTGATACCTTATCCAGATTGCCCAGAAACACCACATAACAGCACAAGGATGAGAACCTTGATTTTGAAGTCATGGATGTGAGAAATTTTCTTCCACACATCTTGATGATTTGAGAGATCACACAACCGCAGATCCAGTTTTACAGAGGCTCACCCACTTTATCAGTCATGCATGTCGATCAAAGCAATCTAGTTTACCTCAAGAAGTGCAACCTTTTTTTCCATACAGAGATGAGATTTTGTCTGACAAAGGTATCGTAATGAAAGTTCCAAAGTCCTTGCAACCTTAGTACATTACTATCTTGCATCGTGGCCACCCAGGAACTGAATCTACCAAAAGAAGGGTGATCGGGCTAGTATTTTGGCCTTCTATGTCACAAGACATTGAGAGAATACTTTTACCTAGTTCAGTTTGTAATAGTACAAAGCCACATCAACAGAAGGAATCACTTCAGCTTAATCAGATTCCAGAACTACATTGGTCGACAATAGCCACCAATATCTTTGAGTGGAATGGTCAACATTATTTGGGGTTAGTAGACTCTTACTCCAGTTGGTTCAGGATTGACCTACTTCCCAACCTAGCATTCAGTACTGTCCTTACAAAGATGAAGCGTCATTTTGCTGTTCATAGTAGTCTGCACAGTTATTTCTGACAATGGTGTGCAGTTTACAAGCCAACAGTTCAAAAGATTTGCTGAAGAATGGAACCATACTCATGTCACAAGTAGTCCAGAGTACCTGCAGTCAAATGGTTTGGCAGAACATGCACTGCAAAGTGCAAAATAGTTACTAGAGAAGTCAAAATGAGCTAATAGTGATGTTTTCCTGAATCTCAGAAATATTCCTTTTGATAAACATTGTTTTTTACCTGCTCAGAGACTTCTGTCGAGAATAACCAGAACCACATCACCAATCAGTAATCAATTGTTAGCCCCATGTGTCAAGAAAAACAGATCAGTCAAGAAAAACAGATCAGTAAAAGCCAATCTGTTGAAGAAGTGCCTATCCCAGAAGTCCTACTACAAACTGCTCAACCCATTACGAGAGGGAGAAGTGGTAAGGATGCAAATATCCAGAGGTTATGCTCGGATTGGTGTCGTGAAGAATACTGGTCCAGAGCAGAGATCATATATTGTGGAATCAGAAGGAGCAATCTTTAGGTGGAATCAGAAGCATTTGAGACTGGTGTCTGAGCCTATACCATAGCCTGTGAGAAAGGCACTTTATCTGAGAGCGAGTTGTCCGGTGTTCCAATTCCAGAGGACGTTCCAGAGGACATTCCTGTTCCCGTGATGAATCCAGATGTTCCTGATACAACTAGTGCACTGCAGACTGTGTGTTGCTAAATTTGGTCCCAACTGTTATGTTATGAGATATTGTCACATCTCTAAACACTGTAGCAGATATGAAGCAGGTTGGACTTGGGCATTGTGTTTTGTTTCTAATGTATATAGGAATGCATGTCTAACTCCGATATTGTTTTGTATAAAAGGGCAATCTTTTTAAGAGGGAGGCTGTCGATCAATATATGTGTATATCCTTTAAGAAGCCATCCAAGGGCTTGCACAAGTGTATAAACACTGAGTACGTGCAAGTCTGACTGCCATTTTGTAGTTAGCTCTTGAGATGTAAGCATGTATGTATCCAAGCTCTATCTGTTAACTAGTTTGTTCATATTTAGTGATGTTGCTATCCATCCTGATGTGTTTTGTATGTATTAAAGCATCTGAACGAACCTCAAGCCTTCTGGTTTTATGTATTGGAGACAAACAAGCGACATATACTACAAGTAGTACAGCTCACAGTCTTAACCCTGTGCACCAACTGCCACAGCAAACAAATGTGGTCATTATAAATTTGGTAGCATCTTCATAGGTTCACAGGTAGCTGCTAGGCTATTGGCCCTAGGACCTATACAAGCCTAGCCAAAAAGGTACCCTGGCTTTCGCCACCCAAGAAAATTATTTTCCTGTGGTTCTTCTAGGTTTATAGGTAGTTACCAGGCTTGCAGTCCAGGGAACCACTGAACAGCCTAGCTCAAATTCCAAGTCCCTCTCTGATCCCTCAGTGCCCACCTTTTTTTCAGAAAAAAAATAAATTAAATTGTTCATAAATATTATTTACAAACAGACAAATGACAGCAAACAGCAGCATTACTACTTTAGGTTAGCTAAAACCATTGCAGCACTTAAAATAAAATTAAAACATATTAACTGCCCTTTTTCAGCATGTAAGCTACTGTACTGCACTGCTGGTTGAGAGAAACAATACACAACATTCTTTAGGAGCTGAAGTGCTCACATGAGAGTTTTCCTTCAGTAGTTCAAAGTCTTGGCATTATGAAAAAAATACACTAAACTTACACTCAAATTGGAAGTTCTTTTACAAAACAAAATCAGATACCTTTAACAACTACTTTTTGTGACTTCTCATACAAATGTCTAACATGCCTGTACACTACAACACACACACATACATACATTCTGAAGAAAAGAAAATAGCTAAGGAACCATCAGGTGGGTAATTTGTTAATGTATTATTACATCCATGTGGTGTGAATGCCTGACAAATCAAATAAAAATGAAAGCATGGGATCTTTGTCTGGTTTTACAATACAGGCCCATAATAGCAGGACCTGACAAGGAAAATAAAAATGCCCTACCTCTCAACCTGACAAGAAATCTGCACAAATAAGGAAACTGTGATAAAAATCCTGTATTCAACATCTTTGTATCTTGCATGGAAAAGGGTTAAAAACAAGACTGCTTTATGTGCAAAAGAACAAAGTCTAAAGATCTGTTTGCCTTGCGTAAACAAGCTTATCACGAAAGAAATGTGCAGATGTTTGTCCGGCACGAATCGCACAAGAGAGACTGAAAACCTGCGCAGGTGGGGAGAAAATCTCGAACTCCCTTGAATGGAAAGACCTCCGACTAAGAAGGTCGTAAGTAGAGGCCAGTCACTCTTAAGATTCAACCCGTGACACGGTGGCGAATGGGGCGGAAGATCCGCAGAAAGGTAAGCGTAATACTTTTTCTTCTTGTATTATTCTCTCTTTTTAAAGAACAAAGGGACTAGTCATAAGGGAATCGTCTTTTGGTTTAATTTCACAAAAGAACGTTCGAGATCTCAGGAAAAGGAAACTAATTTTTCTCTCAGATTAGAAAAATGGGAACAGGGAGTAGTTGCTGTAGTTGCAGCGACCGCTTAAACAAAAGAACTGAGGATGAACAATATGTGTTCAATTTACATCCAAATAATTTAAAGTTTCTAAAAAAATGGAGAAAGGATTATGAGTTTAGTGGAAATCTACACAAATTAGAATGTCAAAATTTGGTAAAAAACTTACGCAAGGACGTGGGAAATAAGGTTAAAGATCGGTAAAAAACTTACGCAAGGACGCGGGAAATAAGGTTAAAGATCAAAAGAAAATAGGATTTCCCCAGGCACAAAAGTGGTTAGAGGAAGATAATAGACATTCGAAAAGCCGTAGAAGGAATACCACACCCCAGGTTAGATATGACCAAGTTTTGTGAAGATATCGCAGGCATGATAGAAAGTTATAAGCTAAATGCCGTAAAATTGGAACAAGTGGTCCGACAAATTTTGGGCCCCGACTGGCACTTGGTCTGTGGGGATGGGGATCCCATGACCAGGGTAGATAATAAGCCACGAGCCCACAGTTCGGACTCATACCAAAAACAGGTCCAGGACTTATTAGCCCATATTTTAGACAAATGGAAGCCTAGGGCAGATTGAACTTGTATCAATAGGTGTGTACAAGCGGACGACGAAAAAATAGACAACTATTTGCAGAGACTTACCCAGTGTTTTGATAACCATAGTGGTATACAAAAGGAAATAGATCAGTCAAAGGACTCCTCATATGAGCAACAACTAAAAAAATGCCTTTTTAAAAGGATGTAAAAGTGCCATTAGCAACTTCGTCCAAAAGCACATGATAGACCATCGGACGGCACGTCTGCAACCCCTACTGGAGTATGTGAGACATGCAGAAAAATATCTAGAGGAAAAAAAAAAAAACAAGCTCAAACCTTTACGGTAAGCGAAGATAGGACACTTATGCTAATGCAAGGTCCAACTAACAGGGGCAGAGAAAAAGGCAGAGGTAGGGGTAGAGGAAAAGGGAATGTGGGACATTCCGAAGATTATGAAGAAAGACAAAAGAAAGGAGAAGGTTTCAAATGCGGTAAAAAGGGACATTTTGCGAGGGATTGCCGGTCTTTTGAAAAAACTGAAACCACCCCGGATCATGGGTCAGCATGACTATATGATGGTGGCGGAGGTGAACCAGACCCGTATAAAGAGGCTGATTGGCCGGAGCCAATGAGACAGGGTGAAGAAGAAAATTTTGAGGACGCAAACGAAGAAGGTAAGGGAGAATGTGCAGGATGGGAAAATGAAATGACTGATTTTTCAGAGGAAGGTGAATATCAGGTTGTCAATCTAACAGCACTGGCTATAACTATGCAACTAGAAGCAAAACCGATAATCATACTTCAAGTAGAGGATAAAGATGTAGAATTTGTGTGTGATTCAGGGGCCTCCAGGACCCCGCTAAAAAAACTCTGCAGTGCCATCCGACGTAACTTCTGATGACTATGCATTAGTCAAGGCAGCAAATGGCCGTATTTATAAGGAACCATTGTCTAAACCTTTATGGTTCACGGACCCTGAAACTAACCAAACTATCAGGTTTCGGGTCATTATCTCCAAAATTTGCCCCGTAAATCTATTAGGAAGAGATTTAATGCATGTGTTCGGCATAGCAGCAGTACCGACCGCATCAGGAATTCTAGCCAAGCGAGTAGAAATTCAAGATGTCATGTTGCAAGTAGGGCAGGGTGATTTGCACTACTGGTACAGTAATGATCTCGTTGAAACTGGACCACAAAATGTAGTAAATGAGCTAACTAATTTAGCTTTAAGCAAGTATGGCACTCAGCCGCCAGAGGCGGCAAAGCAACTACACTGTACAATGTATTACAGAAAGTACATAGGGCCGGACGTCAAGTATAAGGAACAATTTTTTTAAACACAAGGTGACAAAAATCCTGCTACAGAATCTCTACTGGGATAAGACGGGAAACTCTGCAGTCACTTGTAGTCTTACAAGAGACATGCAATTACTTTTCCGAAATAATTCCATTGCACATGTTTCTGTGACTAAAAAAGAACAAATGGCATGGTACCTAGTGGGGAGAAAGGTTACTGAATGGTCTAAAATGGCACCGGAACAGCTGGCATGTAAGGGGCTCCAAGTACAAAAATTAAACTGGGTCACCCAAGCCAGGCCAACGGTGCACCTCCGCGAAGATAGACTAACGCCACCAGGAGAGGGAACATGGTGACTATATCTCCTGACCCCGCAAGAAGACCTAAAACTACAATCAGTGCCAGACTCCTTATGGTCCCGCGGACAGGATGACATCGGGCTAATAAGGACGGCAGGGCAAGTTAGGATAACACCAAAATCCAATTTTAGACCTCACAAACGACAGTACCCCTTGAGTAAAACGGCGAAAGCTGGAATCTTACCAGTAATTACGACTTTACTGAGGGCGGGGGTTTTAATCCCATGTGTGGATTCACCGTGTAATACACCCTTGTTCCCAGTATGGAAACTGGACGGAACATGGAGAATGGTACAGGATTTGCAGGCTGTAAACGCTGCTATAGTACCAAGGGCTCCTGTAGTTCCAGACCCATCCGTCCTGTTAAATAATATCTTACCCACTGATAAGTATTTTTCCGTAATTGATATTAGTAACGCATTCTTTTCTATCTCCCTGCAGGAAAATAGCAGGTTTTGGTTTGCCTTTACGTTCATGGGAAAGCGGTATAGGTACACACGATTACCGCAGGGATACTGTGGAGTCCTACAATTTTTTCGCAGAAAATGTTGGCAAATCTGGCTCAATTCCAACCGGACCAAAGTTGCCACCTACTGCTGTATGTGGACGACATCCTGCTGGCCGCACCCACAGAGACTGCATGCGAGTCCGAAACTATCCGACTATTACATTTTTTGGCACACGAAGGACACAAGGTAAATAAGTCTAAGTTAAAACTGTGTAAAACCGAAGTGCGATATTTAGGTTATACCATTTCCATGGCAGGTAAGCAGCTAGATAACCACAGAAAGGAAGCTATTTTACAAGCACCAATGCCCAATACAAAAAAGGAAATTATGTCTTTTTTAGGAATAACAAATTTCTGTCGTAGTTGGATCCCCAACTATGCTGAAGAGGTTGGGCCTCTGTCAGAACTTATTTTTGCATCCCCCATGGCAGCACGTGAAGCGCTAAAATGGTCAAATAGGGCTATACAGGCATTCACAAGGGTAAAACAGTTAATAGCAGGATCTGCAACTCTTAGTTTTCCAGATTACACCAAACCTTTTGTCCAAACCGTTGATTGCAAACAGGGCTTTATGACATCAGTCTTGTTACAAGACTATAAATTACGACCGCTGGCTTTTTACTCTGGTAAACTGGATTCTGTAGCACGCTCTCTACCACATTGCGTGCAGTCCGTAATAGCAGCAGCACAAGCTGTGCAGGCATCTGCAACCTTGTTTTTTTTTATTCCATAGTCTTACCCTACGGGTCCCGCACTCTGTCGCAGTGATTCTGCTGCAGGACAAGGTTACTTTTCTCTCTCCGAGCAGACACTTGTCTTGCATGACGACGTTACTTTCGCAACCACACATGACTATTGAACGGTGCACCACTCAATCCGGCAACTTTGCTACCTACGGCGAAAGATGGTACCCCTCACGTATGTTTACATTTAATACACTCAAATGTTTTACCAAGACCAGACCTTAAGGATCAGCCTTTGGCAAACTCAGATTGGACCCTGTTTGTAGATGGGTCAGCACGTAAAAATGAAGCAGGCATCTCACAGGTGGGTTATGCAGTATCCACTGAAACTGCAATAATAGAGGCAAAACCCCTCCCCAGGAACATGTCCGCACAGGGGGCAGAATTGATTGCTTTAACAAGGGCATGCACTATTTCTAGGGACAAGATAGTTACTGTCTACACTGACAGCCAATATGCATTTTCTACGGTTCATGTCTTTGCACAGCAATGGAAAAATAGGGGAATGGTTACAGCCTTGAGAAAGGAAATAACCCACAAGGATCTAATACTTCAACTCCTGCAAGCTGTCCAACTACCACAGGGACTGGCCATCTGTAAGTGTGCAGCGCACACAAACGCCAAAGATCCAGTATCACTTGGAAATGCACTGGCGGACAAGGCCGCAAAAGATGTAGCGCTAGCATCCACTTTTGCACTCGAGGACACACACACTGAAATACATCCAACAGATAAATTTGATTTACAAACCTTGCGGGTAATGCAGGAGCTTAGTACTGTTCACGAAAAACAACGATGGCTTGCGTATGGGGCTACGCAAAGGCAAGGAATCTTTTTAGGTCCAAATAACAAATATGTCTTACCAACAAATCTTTTTAGATATGCCTCTCTGGTGACACATGGCCCATCCCATTTGGGACCCGCCGCAATGATTCAAATAGTGCGGCAACTTTTTTGGACCAAAGGCTTTATAGCGTATATCAAACGGTTTTGTTTATCGTGCTTACTTTGTGCAAGATTTCACGGGGGAGGGGTTCGAGTTGCCCCAGCAACATTTCCAGTACCCCCGTACCCATTCCACACAATCTGCATGGACTTTATTGAACTCTCTTTAGTTCAACAAAAGCGTTTTGTATTAGTCATTAGCAATGCTTTCACTAAATGGGTTGAGGCATTCCCGGTAACACACCCGGATGCACTGTCGGTAGCCAAAACTCTTACAAATAACATTATTCCTCACTTTGGGCTACCTGCACGTATCTACTCAGATAATGGCACGCACTTCGTGAATCAAATCATCCAAAAACTGGCTACTGTCTTTCAAATTGATTTAAAACATCACTGCGCCTACCACCCACAGTCAGCAGGGTTGGTTGAACGCCATAATGGCATTCTTAAGGGCAAGTTGCGTAAACTCATGGCCAAGACACATCAGTCTTGGATCAACTGCTTACCCCTGGCACTCCTATCTATGCGCACCACTCCCACTTCCAAAGGTGTTACACCATTTGAATTATTGTATGGGAGACCGTATCACGTCCCGCAGTGGCAAAGTCTTTTGCCTGCAGAACATGAGGGGGTGGCAGATTATATGAGAAAATTGCTGACCAAAACTAACACCTCTCCAATGAATGATTGCTTTCCAGATCAGAAGACTACTAGAATCCTGGAAGTACAACCTGGAGACTGGATTTGGCTCAAAATCGTTAAAAGAAAGACGTGGGCATCACCAAAGTGGGAAGGACCGTATCAGGTACTAATTGCAACACCCACTGCAGTCCGAATAAAAGAGCGAACTTTGTGGATCCATCTCACACACTGCAAACTGGTAAAACAGTTTGAATTGGACAAAAGTTTGAGTTCCCCTGAGGAACAGTAACAGAAAGTAGTGTGGTGACTTTGGTTATAGTATAAATATTTTGTTTTGTATATACATTTTGCTTTTATTCTTTAATCATGCAGAATAACGCCAGGAGGGAACAGCCTTTCCCACAAAAACATTGCAAAGTAATTTTATTCACAGCATTCGTAACGGTTGTTTTTCTGTTTTGGCCATTTCTATTTTCAAACAAAACCTACCAAGTTAAAAGGGACAAGCATGCAAATTGGCACCCACCTTTCAATACATACCAAGCTATATAAATCACGTATGCAGTATCTCTGAATATTTCAAATTGTTGGGTTTGTACTGCCATCCCCACTGTACATGGGGGACTAATGTTAGACAGTCCCGCTGGGGACAAATGAGACGTGGATTAATCTAATCTTTGATACTTCAAATAATCACATCACAAAACAAGGTAGCTCTGCAGCTACTCAATCGAAAAAATGGAACAGTCTGTTTTCAGAGAAATGGTAAAGATAAGGTGGGGCAGAGCCAGTGTAATGTGACCATAACCCACAACTGCAATAAAGACAACTCAGGGTGTGTGACGAACTTTACCCCCATAAAAAGACTTGTAAAGTACCCTAACTTCTTTCAAAAAATGTGATCCGTGTACCACTTGTTATTTTTAGGATTTTTTTTGAAGTAGGGGATCAATTTGATCCCATTAATGTCACTATTAAAGTAAAAGGTTTATTTTATATGTGGAAGAAAAGCTTACAAGTGGTTGCCTAACGACTGGTCAGGTAGTTTCTTGGATTATTTGGTACCAGCAATAAGGCATGTATATGCACTACCCCAAGGTAAAATACGAAATGTGCATGCTATTAATAAACCTGTTAACCCCATCGACGCATCCTGGATCTATCATCATGATTTGGCTCATAGCAGCAGCAAGGGATTATCACATATGGACTTGGGTGATGATGTTATTTCTGGTGCTGGTATTTTGCCAGCATATGGGACAGTAAAATCTCTCTGGGAACTTAGAAAACTGTCTAAATTGTTAGAAACTCTGAGCAATGTGACTTTTTCTGCGCTAGAATTGGTGACGGACGAGTTAACGGCAATGAGAACAGTAGTGTTGCAGAACCGTATGGTGCTCGATTTCACCCTAGCGGCGAAAGGAGGTACTTGCACTCTTATCCAAGAGGAGTGCTGTTCGTTTATACCTGATAACGAACAAGAGATCCAAAGCCATCTTGAGATGATCCAGAAGGTATCTGAACTGACTAAACCAGGACAAAACCCGTTAACTGATTTCTTCCAAAACTGGTTTGGAAGTTGGGGAACTGTACTGATAAATGTCTTAATTGCTGTATGTGTAGGTGCTATCATATTTTTATTTTTAAGTTGTTGCTGCATTCCTTGTGTCCGATTGATAACGTCAAATGTAAATTCTGCTAATGCCACTAAAGCTTACTATTCAAATGTAAACCAAGGTTCATGTGAAAATATGGTACCAATAGAAAAGGATTATCTGTGATACAAAAATGTTGTTGGGGGGGAAATGTGATAAAAATCCTGTATTCAACATCTTTGTATCTTGCATGGAAAAGGGTTAAAAACAAGACTGCTTTATGTGCAAAAGAACAAAGTCTAAAGATCTGTTTGCCTTGCGTAAACATGCTGATCACGAAAGAAATGTGCAGATGTTTGTCTCACTTTAGAGAACTAGCAAAACTTGTGATTAACTTGTGACAGTTTTGTAATTACACCCTGTATATTTCTGGTTCTAACTGGTTTCAACTTAAACTATGTCTGGTAAACACCCTGCTGAGTACGTGTGTGTACGTGCGGAGGGGGTTATAAAAGCCTTCGCAGTCTTTGTAACAATCAGACTGCTGAGCAATGTAGCATGTCTCCATGCATATAAAATAAATGCTTTTTTGCTCATCAAACCTGCGTGATTCTTCCAGCTTATGTTAAGAGTATAAAATCTTTTGACAGAAACATTTTAAATATTGCTCTTCTAAACTTGGAAAGCTGCTAGAACAGGATTTTTGTGCATGCATTTTCTGAAGAACATGAAGCCTGAAACTCAAACGCCTGTCATTATCTAGTGATTTTAATCCTCAGGTCATAATTTGCCAGAAAACCAGGAATTTTATGAGCAACAAACCAAGTATATGGACACTCTACAAAAATCTGGCTGAGGAATACAACAAATCAGGGACAAATCCATAAATATTCAGTCAGTTAAATTACTATTAACTTACTGCTCAAACTGTTAGCACAATAAATCTGGACAAAGCCTAATATAACTGGGGGGGGGGGTAAAGAACAACAAATAGGGGTACATTTTAAATAATGTAACAAATCAGAACAGGACAGAGAGACATAACAACATACATTTTAAGTCACTTAGCTCTGCCCAATACACAAAAGAAGCTGCAGTTCAGTCCACAACACATTTCAGGAAACAATAATCCAGTCCAAGGTAAGGAACTGCAATCAGCAGCAGCACCATCCAGCAAAAACAAATCTCAGCCTTTTGGTTGGAGGTCTGCTGAGCTCAGTCCCCGACTCCCTGAAGCAGTGAAGACTCATGTTCAGCACTATCTCTCCTTTGGCTGCACTCAGACTGGATTTACTGAATCCTTCCTGGCTTCCTCTGTGTAACCGACACAATGACCCACAGCATGAAAATCTTTCTTCCTTCCTCAGACTCACATTGGTCCAAGGTAATCTTCCTGTACCCTGAAGGCCTTTCTGAAGGCATTGCAGTGGCAAGAAAACCATTACTGGTATGCAATTGCTCATGTAGTTGGTAGCTCTCATTGGCTCCTGTCCTCAGGAGCAGTAACTTGATTTGTTTGTATACTGGGATGTCGATTGGCTGTAATTGCGGTATATGAACCAATCAAAAATTGTATAGCACAGGTAACGCTGTTCAATGTGGAATGACAGAGCAGCTATTTGAATGGTTTGTATACCGCAATGCCGATTGGCAGTAATTGCTGTATATGAACCAATCAAAAGCTGTGTAGTGGAGCTAACAGTGTTCATTGTGGAACAGCAAAACAGTGGGTTTGTTTATGGTTGAATGTGAAGTGTTTCACACAATCTGGAGCACTTAGTTGCTCAGATCATATATATGAGCACATATAACATACATACAGACATGAACTCACACAAAGTTTTGTGTGTGTGTATTCATTGTGACTGCAGTGCATCCAGTGCACAACAGTGTTGCTTAATGAAGCAAGAACTTGTATGAAAAATAAGAGAAACAGTTTAAAGATCAGCAGGAAACATTTTTTTTGTCGGGGAAATTCTGCTTTTTCACCCCCATACCCCTTACTCATGTACTAATGTCAAGATCGGATGGACTGAATGTGGAGCAAACTACACTTTAAAGTTCATTTTTCTAGTCAACTCTTACGATTGCAAATCCAGTCCATATGCTTGTATTAAACTAATTTACAGGAATCAGCACTTTGGCAAAACACATCCAAGCATACCACATTAAAGACAAGAAAATGTTGCATGTGTGTGTGTATACTATATGCACGTCATATGAGAGCGCAGAATGTGATGAAATGGTGCCAGGAGTAAGGGTCAGTTTTAGGCTCAGTGTCAAGGGATTGCTTGTCTCCACACCTGATGCCATGGGTGCACTGGCAACGTATCACATGTTAGACAGTAGACCGATGGAGAGGTGATGTTGGTTCTGACATTATTAATCCCAGCAGGGGCCATCAGATATTGTGTTGGCAAAATCAAGGAGGGATTGATAATAGAAAGCTGAATGCACAAGAGTTTGCTTATGAAATAAGTAAATTCCAGGGTTTGACCAGACACCACCTGTAAAGAGGGTAACAGAGATGTGCATTGGTTTTCAGGTGCAAGTTCTGATGAACTAAGAGTAAGCACGATCCATTAGATTTGCACGAACCTAGCACTTATGATGGGAGATGGGGCATTGAATATCTCAAAGTAGCAGAATGTTGAGGTATTAGTACACTGGAAAAAGCCATAGCACTTCCCATAGTCTCTTTTTTTCTCAGTTTGAGATAAGAAAGATTGAGCAAGATGTGGCATTGTTACCATGTGGGCTTATTACAATGGCAGTAAGTGGAACAGTTACATGCTTTGTGTTACAAACATAGGCACATTAAACATAGTGTGTTTGTTGTCCATGGAAATTTCCTTCTTATCTGAGAATCCAAGTGCTTCAGATTATACAGAATGCTCCGCATTTAATGACAAGCAAAGCCACTGTTCTCCTGTTGTGCATTGAACAGCTGTGGCTCTGCTACACAGATTCTGATTGGTTTGTATACCACAATTACTGCCAGTCGACATCTCGGTATACAACCAATTCATAGCTCTGCTGTCCTTCCACATTACACAGCGTTGGCTGTGCTGCACAGTTTTTGATTGGCTCGTAGACCGCATTTACAACCAATCAGGAATGCATTCTACGAACCAATCATGTAAAGCTACTCAGGAGGATGAGAGCCAATGAGAGTTCCCAATACAGGCCAATCACATTTTGGGAAGCCTTTTCATGCCAAAATAATGTCTTGAAAAAGACTTCCAGGAATTAGAGATTTTACTTTTTGTGAAAACAACTTGATTGGAAGAAGACCATGACTTGGGAAGGAAGGAAGGAGCGGCTATGATTTGGGGACGTCAGGACTTGGAAGCCTACCTGCCAGGAGAGGAGTCAGTGAACTGAAGGGCTTTGGTGGATCAAGATCAGTCAGAAGGCTTAGGTTTTATTTGCTGCCTGCTGGAGCTGGACAACCGTGATCGTCAAGTTTGTTTCTTGGATTATTTGTGCTACTCCTGTGGAGTCTTTGGATTGCATTGAGGCTAGCTGTTGGTGCTGTTTACATAGGCAGAGGTAAGTGTTTTAGCTGCAATGGTTATCTCTGCTTGAGAACTGGTATGCTAGCACAGAGCCTGTTATTGTAGCAACTTTCTAAGTTTATAAGGGCAATATTTAAAGTGGCTCTATGTTTGTGCTGCCTGTCCCCCTAGTACGTTTCTGAAAGTAATTGCCATTTTTTTTTTTAGAGAAACCGTATGCCAAGACAGGTCCTGTTATTCTAGCAACTTTCTACGTTTATATAACATCAATAATTCCAAGTTTATAAAAGTGCAATATTTAAAGTGCCTCTACATTTGTGCTGCTTGTCCCCCTAGTATGTCTCTGAAATTGCCATTGTTTTGCAGAAACTGTATGCCAAGACAGGTCCTGTTATTCTAGCAACTTTCTAAGTTTATAAGAGCAATATTTAAAGTGGATCTATTTTTGTGCTGCTTGTCCCCCTATTACGTTGGGCTTTATCCAAATTTCTTGCACTAAGAGGTTGAGCGGTATGTCAGGATGGATGTCAGAAGTGAGTTATAGTAATGAGCTGATTTAAAGTATCTGGTTTTGTTTTCTGGTAGAACTTTAGAGTGTAACTTGATTTTGCACTCTTTGGTCATAACTATTAAAAGGCATGATGTCTTAAATGCCACATTCTTGTAAAAGTACAGAGGGCCCTGGTTTTAAGTACCCTTTTTAGGCACCTTTGCCAGGCCCAGAACTGGCTGTAGGGCTGGGGTAGAACACAACTAAAGTGGTGAATGTAAAATGCAAGTAGTATTGTCATGATGTGTGTGCGTGTTGCCAAGTGCATTTGTTAAACTGGATGTATCCTTGGCATGGATTTTGAGATATAATCAAGGGTGCTTTGAGAGTACTGAATGTCATGAAAGTCACTCTTCCCTTCTGCAACACTGGTTAGGTGGGCATGTGAGCACCAGAGGATTTAAAGTGTAGTCAAAGCAAGGAAGTGAATAATCTGATCATGCAGGCCTTCATAGTAAACAAAAGGAACAAAGATGAGCAACAGAAGAGGGTGCAAAGTCAGGAAACGTCCAGCAATATGGGTAGGTTATGGCCCTACTATCTCACATCTTTGCTTATGAGGAGATTTTCTAATTTTCCTTTCTGCACTATAGCCCCATTTGTTTGTCATTGTTTAACACCATTGTTTTACAAACCTGCTAGGTACAGACTGCCCAGATCACAATGAGGACAGGGATGTAGATACAGATCGCACCCCAAAGAAGAGAAGATACACAATTTTTCAGTCAAGTTGGGCAAGTACCTTTGACTGGCTTTCTATGAGTAGGCCTGGAGTGAAATATGCCTTCTGCAAGACTTGTAACAGATTTCACAATCCATCACAGCGGCCGACATGACATGCAACGACATGCCAACATAAGAAACACAGGCAGAATTGCAAGCATGCAGCTGGAAGATCTATGGTGGATTTCTTTGGACCTCAGAGTCTAGCAAGTACAAAGGTGGTTGAGGCAGAGGTTGGTTTTGTGTCTCTCCTTGCTTAGCACAACTTATCATTTGCAGCAGGAGAACACATCCTGAAATTTATGAAGAAGTGTGGAGAGGATCAAGATGTTCTCTGGAAAATGACATGTGGCACAACAAAGGCAGCATGCATTGCACGGGTTGTTCTTTGCCTCATTACCACAACATATGGACCAAAGCACAGACATGGAATATGACAAACTGTTGGTGATCCTTGTTGGTTTCCTTGATGAAGAGGCAAGCAAAAACGTGATAAGGTTCCTTCATATGCCAGAATGTGCGTCAGGAACTGGACAAGCAATAATTGATGCTTTAATGTCCACTCTGACAAAATGTAACATTCCAGTTTCCAACATTGTGGGCTTTTCTTCAGACAATGCTTTCTCAATGATTGGAAAACACAATTCTGTGCTGTTTAGTTTAAAGGAGGTGAAGCCCACAATTATAAACATGGCGTGTCTCTGACACTTGACAGATCCCTGCAGTAAAGCTGCTGTAAAAGCACCACATTCATCATTTGAAGAACTTGTATCAGATGTGTACTGCCATTTCAGTTCCAGTGCACAAAGACAACAAAAAATGCAAGAATTGTTCACAGATAATGGCCCCCTCAATATCCTTATAGACATGCACCTACTAGGTGGCTCAGTCTTGATAAGGTAATTAACAGAACCCTGGACATGTGGCCATGTCTAAATTCGTATTTTCTATCTGCAGAGCGAAAGTCTTCTAAGACTGACTTAATTTTCTTTTTTTTTTTTTCAAGATGGCCGCCAGATAAGAAGCATATACTTCTGCCTGCTCTCAAACTAGATATCAATCTAACCAAATCACTGTAGCTATTATATAAATAGATCAGAAAAAAAATCTAAAATATCATAAAAAGACTCCAAATTTTCTGCTCTCTTTTCTTCAAGAACAAGGAACAAAATACTGTAGCACAGTAGTGATTCTGGATATGTGCGCTTGGGCCTGTCAGACTGGAAATAAGCTACCTAAACAAATAAATACAAAAATCAAAATGGAACAAATGGAATCTCAGAATACTAAGACCAGACTTATTACTAAGACCAGACTTTCTCTCAGTAGCTCTCCGGAAAAGGAATCTTCTTCCAAAAGACAAAAAACAAACTACACCCGGATGCTAATAAGCAAACTCAAAAAGTTAAGACTGACCAACCATTCACACTGGAAGACTTCAAAGAAGCCCTGCTTCCCCTTCAATCAGAAATACAAGCATTTTCTACAAAGCTAACATCTTTTGGAAATAATCTAGAACACATGATGGCAAGAATGGAGCAAAATGAAGCTAAAACATTAAACAATGAAATAAAAATACAAGAATTACAGGGTTATCTAACAGTGTAGTACCTCGCAGGATGCGCAGTAGCAAACCCCACCCCTAACCGCCCACAACTGACATTGCGAACACCGGACAGCTGAAATGTAAACAAACATGCACATTTTAGGTTATAACAACCGCTCATTTCCCGTTATTAACGCCGATAATAAACAAACATGAAAATATAACAAACAGGCCTCCCTCACAACCATCTACCTTCTAAAACCTGATTAATTGGACATTATAATAATCGCACATTTTAGGTTATAATAACTGCTCATTAACCAGTTTGAACTTTCCAGTTGGATTTGCATCTAGCCCAGATAAATTTGACATGACAGAAGCTAGGTATTTGGTCTATAATATCACGGATAGTGAATCCACAGGCTCAACAGGTAGAGGCAATATAGAATTGTAAAAAGCAGGTTAGGGCTTTTTTTTTGTATTGGTGAGATATTGCTTGGTTTGTCCTGGACTTTGCAACCATTATTCACCATCTGACTGACCTAAGTTCCATTGAATGTTCAAGGTACAGAAGTTGAACATGCCTTTAGGAAACTAAAAGGTTCAGAACCTATTATGAATAGCCTCTGACTTTTCCAAACAATTCCTGGTGTACACCAATACTGTGGTAGTAGACATTGAAACAATTCCTGGTGTACACCAATACTGTGGTAGTAGACATTGGTACAATAGAGGGAGAAGCATTCTGTCTGTTAGTTGAAAGTGCAGTGGTGAGGAAGCTGTTCAGCAATAAAACGAGCATCTGGCAAGTGAAGTGGGCTATCAATCCACAAATTCAATTTACTAGGAAGAGAATTTGCACACAGACTGTGCCACTGTTTGGTGCCTTTATAGGCATACAGATTGTAACCACTGCCTGTATCATTGGGCCATATAGATTGCAAGACTGTTATACCTAGAGAAACCCATACCTTTAAGGCAGAGCAGTATGAAATATGTCGTTGAAGACTGGGTAGGGAAATAACTTCTCGGTGGATTTTATCTAAAATTGTGTTAAAACCTATTAAGTGAAATTAATTTGCTTTAAAAATTCTCTGAAGAACTTCAAGGGTGGACTGTGGTTGCTAAATGTGTTCTAAAGACGTGGTTTTTATTCTTGATTGCTTCAAGGAAGGAAAGTGCCATATAAGTCTGCAATGCCTTAGTTTCAGAGACTGTTTTCAGCTGCAAAATGTAGGGATGTATAAATATCTGTCCATCTATAATACTACTTTCTATTGTATTGACTTTGCAAGAGTACTACTCCATGGAAAAGATTATGCTAGTTAGCTTGTCTCCTTTGCTGTCAAGCAGATGTTACACAGTATAAAGAAACAAGTTGGTAGTTGAGTATGGATCCAGATTTTGTACAAAAAGGTAGACAAACGGACCAACTGCACATCCACAATAGGTTCATAGGTGGCTTTCTCTCTTGTTTGTCACCGCAATGAAGGATGCAAAGCATACCTCTTGAGATCTGTTAACATGCCTTTTCTGAAGGAAATGCCATTTGAAACTGAAATGTATGTCATTATTTAATAACTAATCTTCAGTGCTTTACCATGAAATCACAAAATATACGAGAAACAGACCATAGTGTAACGGGAACACGCATTGTCACTCAAATATGCGCTGACCTGCCAATCAATATGGAAACGCCCTAACCTGCGCAGTACCGCCCGCGAGGTACTACACTGTTAAGATAACCAATTACAGCACACAGCTGCAGAAAGAGACACCACCATTACAGAAATGAAACAGAAAATCATTGACCTAGAGGCAAGAGCTAGACGAAATAACATACTAATCAGAGGCATTCCTGAGAAATACGAACAGTCACAGCTCTCTGGAATTGCAAAAGAAATCATTGACAGTGCTGGACAATAAAGACTTGTCTAAAATGATAACAATTGAGAGAATACACAGGGCACTAAGAAAAGCTCAAATACCTGAAACTCCTAGACAAGTCTATGTCAGGATATTAAATGCCGAGCATGCACAATCTATAAAACTGTTAATGCCAAAAGGAAGAAATTTATTTCCTGGAATGGCTATAAAGTCACAATAGCACAAGACCTGCCTCTCCAAATTAAACAATCAAGACAAGCTCTGTCTCCTTTCTGTAGCTACCTGCTAAACAGAAACATTAAATTTCAAAAGAAATACCCGGCGACTCTTTGCTTTCAATACAGAACAGTCAGTTATTCTGTTAAATCTGTCCAAGAAGCTAAATCATCATTTTTGAACGCGTTCAAAGAAGTACCCTCAAATACAGCTTAAAACCCTCTTAGAATAATTCTTGACCATAGAAGAAGATTGCTCGCCATACAATACCATGTTTCTAGCTGTAAATAGTTGAGACAGAGATCAGCCCAATGAGAAACTGTACTTATCGTCTCAAAATTCCATATTTGGGCCTGTACTACAAGCAATCACTAAATCTGCACTCTCTAACCTTGCAAATCAGGTCAGGATGCCGGGTTAGTTTCTTAAAAGCACAGCTCCAAAGGAAATAAATACAACAATCCCTAAAACATGTCAAAATGATAAAGAAAGAATAAAGAAACGCCTCCCTATCCCTCAAGCACAAATAACATCAAATTAAAAAAAAATGTAAGACTGTCACATATGAGAAATAATTATACTCCTTTCGCCAGCTGAATGTAGGGTTACCACCTGTACCACTTTGCGAGGGGCAGTCCCTCTTTGGGCAGTTGTGTCCTGACAAAAAATTGTAAAAATGGCAATTGTCCTGAGATTTTAGGACAAAATTATTTCCTATATTTTATGTAATAGTTGCATAAAACAGTTATTCTGTATCTAAAATACCTAAATGTTATAAGAAACAGAATTAGCAACTAAAATGCTACAAGAATAAGCTTTTATTTAGTCAAAAAAATTGAAGTTCTAACTTTTGTACTGACCGTGGGTATGTCTCATGTAAAATCTGATGTTTGTACCAACAATGTCCCACTTTGGCCATTTGAAAAGGTGGCAACCCTAACTGAATGCGATGACAAGCTGTATGTGATGACAACTTACACCTTACACCTTTACAAGATCATAGATTAATCATAAATGAAAAAGCCCAATACGCAAGGATTTATTCGTGATGGAGGAGGGGAAACAGAGAAAACTCATAGGTAATCCAGAAAATGTTTTCGGATAATACAAGCTGCATACACCTGAAACTAGCTATGTAACAACGGAGATGTCATCATATTGTCGACCTATTCTGCAAAGTAAGCGATCGAATTTCCAAAACAGAGCATACCTGGCAAGATTGGAGGAGAACTGATTTTTCTTTTCTTTTCCCTTTCTCTCTTCTAGTTCTTATCCTTTCTGTCTCTGACACAATATCGTGTGATTGAGCCAGCTCCCAGAGAATTGAAAGTAAGGTCTACAGACTCCCGGAAAGTAAAATCCAATCTCACAATTTTATCTAACGGAAATGCACAGAGGCATACTCCAGGACGTCTAGATGAGGAAATACGTATCTAAGGTCAATGGGCGGAGCCTTCACACAAATTCTCAAGAGATGACAGTCTCTCGTGCAAACACAGCATGGTCGGCACTATTACTGCCATATACATCGCACATAAAGTCAAGGAGCTCCTTCCAAACGCCAGATGCAGTCGCTTAGTACAAACTCAATTGACCAACCTTAATTTCATGGAACCTCGCATACAAAGTGAATTAAAGCTGTACATTGATACTAAACATTGCCATTCCCAGGCACCAAAGGCTACACTAAACAAACTATGTTGATATGAAATTACAGCATAATGTAAAAGAGGTCACTGCAATCCTTAAGATATAGGTAAACCATTCAGACACCATGTAAGTATATATTAAATGAAGAGAATTAGAACTATCAGGGAAGGAAAAATTTTTAATAAATCACTTGCATTTGCGAACACAAAAGCTTTACAGCTGAAAGAGAACTATCTATTGTCTATTGAGTCACTGCTAGTTTTCTTCTTTCAATATGAGGTCCCAGAATACTAAAAATAGAACATTGCTAGTAGAAATTCCCTTGCAGTACCATTCCTTGTACTACCAAAAACAACAAGTACACTCACTCATATCTTTGAGTATTATTATCTCAGTACAGTAAAATTACGGAGTAAAGGAAATGCACCTTCTTACACAGAGATATTGTCAACTTTTTCCACCAACTTTCAAAGCCCTTGTTCCAACATCTCGCTCATGATAATTTTAGCAAATACCTTGCTATATAAAGTAACTTGGACTGTATTATATTATATATTCAGCAAACTGAATCCAGGCTTCCCTCCAATATAGTCCAAGCACAATTACATGTTAAAGATGTGGGAGGAGTTGATTGTTTCTCCCTCCCCCTTGCTTACCCGGGTAGTAGTGTTAGAGAGAAGGGATCACAACCTGTCTGAAAGTCAAGATTCTGGTATAAATGGTTTAAAGAAGAAAATGCACCCCAAGTCTCCAATATAATCGATACTATAGAAATTTGGGATAGCTGGGAATAAAATGAAGTGAATGCCTGGTGTTGCACTAGACTAACACACTGTTTATTTTTTCCTGGAAGCATGCATACTCTTATCCCTTACTATACTATAAATCTGAATAATTAAGCTAGCCTCAAGACATAATTTTATGAAACAGCATACACTGAACTCTAAACATAAAAAAGCTGTTAATCCCTACCTGCCTTACAAATCTTAGTGGAATTTCAGACTTAAATATCCAAATAGCTTGCTCGACTACAGACAGAAATACAGAACTTCAGAAATCTCACCAATAGCTCCGAATGACTCAAGATAAACTTGAATAGCCAACAGTCAGATGACCAATCTTTGTTAGAAGGGAAGGAGGATGACTGCCATTGCTTAATTTCCCTCATTACACAGCTTCATAAAATCACAGATGATAGTGGATTTATGTACTATATCAACAGGAATGTACATACATTTACTAGAGCCACTATGTACAGAACCCAAATGAATCTGAACTCTTATGCTGAAGCAGCAGCTGATAATGTTTTCGGGCCACTACACAATCAGATGTCCCCTATAGTGTCTCTGAGAGAGATCTAAAAATGGTAAGTCAATAAGGATTTCTTCCTAAGAAAGTGAGGACTCACCGAGCGAACAAATGTTTTAAGGGTATTAATACATATAATAAGGGTCATTATTAAAAGTGTGACTTCAAAGAACCAGGATGTATAAATATTAAGTAACCCTCCTATCATAATCTGGAACACACTTAACAGGCAATGATTTACTTTGTTGTACGTACAATATATGAGTACTTCATCACCCAAAGACTCCCTATGCTGTGGAATAAAATCCCGGTATATGTGAGGCAGAGCACCTCGCTGGCCTTGTTCAAGAGAAATCTTGACCAATGGATGGGAGATCGCAGATATACCCCAGGGATTACCTCAGTGTCACTGCTCAACAGAGGCACAGCAAAATAATGGGTATAGTTCCCATACAAAACTATGGGCTAGGCTTGTAAATGCCCTCGGGCAGATAGCCTAGTATGAACCTATGAACCTATGAACCTATGAACCAGCGAAAGGGGAAATTGTCTTTGATTTCAGATGAATATGTAACATTGCATTATGTACTTTTCAGACTTATCATGCTGTAATTTTAAACTTTTTAAATATATAATATGTTTTGTGTTACCACCAGAAGAAACATGACTCTACTGTGTTCTATCAGAGGTTTCCCATTTACAGATAGCATGCTGTATCTTCCGATATGCGACCATAGCAATTACATTGTAGGTCATTAAAACCTAAGTCTAAACTAAGAGAAAGGATCTAAAATATATGCAAGCTGTTAGAGAAATAGACCATGTTAAATATAGACTCCAACTCTCAACTAAGAGAGATAAAACCCCTGTGGAATGTAATTGAAAATATTAAAAGCATAAATTTAAGCCCTTAAGCTATCTGATCAGGAAATTGGTCTAAGTAGCATACTTCAACTAGAATTAAAAATCTCCTTCAACTAATAAATAAAATTACTATATCATTAATTACTAATTACAAACTAATGCAGGCAAGGAAGTCAATATAATGCTAATTATCTGATGGATCTTAGAATAACAAGAGAATTTTGTATTATAGTCTATTGTGTACATAGTTCTATAATGCCTCTTACAGATAATAGTAGATTGTGGACACGCACGGGGGGAGGTCTGCAAGGGGTGGGCTGTCACTCGTTAATACTAGCATTGTTGATAACATTTCAATGTTGCTTACATACCGTATACTTAAAATATTACCATCCTTATAGAAAGACTGAATTATGCCTTAACCACTACACCAGCATCCAAATTGCACCGACAGTAAAGACACAATGATACTACTGGAATCATGGAATGTTAAAGGTCTCCAAAATAATAAAAAAAGGAGGTTAATTTTGCATTTAATTTATAAATCAGAAGCTGAAATAACGCTTATTCAGGAAACACACATGACCACAGCTCAATGGGAGAAGGACACAAATAAGAAATGGGCAAAATTGATTTTAGCAGCCGGAAATGATACTGCGTCTAAAGGGGTAGCAATTGTAGTAAAAAATTATTTCAAAGGAACTATAAAAGCAAATGATAGTGTTCCCAATGGTAGGTGGTGCTACTTAGTATGTTCCCTTCCACCTTTCAACAGAAATATTGTTGTTCTAAATGTTTATGGTCCCTGTATGTATCAAACCGCTTTTATATATGACATATACTCAATTTTAGAAAAATTCCCAAATCACTTGTATATACTGGGGGGGACTGGAATATGACTAATAGACCTGAACTTGACAGAACAAACAAAGAGAATAAACAACCTGTGGACTTAACAAATCTTATAAATGAACTAATGGAAGATTTTAATTTATTTAACCCCTTTGAACTGTTCAGACAGGACTCCGGTATCAGTAAATACACATTCTTTTCAACATCCCACAAATCATGGTCCAGAATAGATTTTTTTCTAATCTCAACAAATTTCAAAAAATTTGAAATAAAATACTGGGCGGATCCTAGAACCCTGTCTGATCACGCTAAAATCAACCTAAAAATAAATGAGACTAAACCAAATAGGAACGAGAAATCTGTAATTAACTGGACCCTGAATCACAACCTTTTAAAAAATAGGGAAATCTGCCAAGAAGTGTCAGAATTACTTGACCAGACCTTCAGTAACTTAGATAAAACAAATATCCCATTTGATATACAGTGGGGCAGCTGCCAAGGCAGCACTCAGAGGAATATTAATACAAAAAACATCAATACTCAAAAAACAAGCCAAATCCCAGATTGAAAATCTAGAGCTTAAGCTAAAGAATCTTGAAATACAAATGCAACATAAACAATCTCCGGATCTCGAGAAGCAGGCCATTTCTATACAAAAACAATTGCAAGAATCATAAATGAATCACCTCTTTCTTATAGAACTTAGGCTACTGCATAGATATGCTGAATGGGCCCAAACTCCTTCCAAGGTCCTAGCCAGAATAATCAATAGAAAACTTCCCTCCTCCAAAATAAAATAAATTAAATATAATAATAAAATACTAAATTCGGACAAGGATATTATAAAAACCTTTGAAGAAGCATATCGAGAGATATATGGCCCACACCTTCTGGAAGATCAAGTAGCATCCAGCATGTGTTTTTAGATGAACTGCATTTCCCACAAATCAATGATTCCCAAGTTAAGCTTCTTAAACAACCAGTAACTACTGAAGAAATATTTTTAGCCATCAAGAAAATGAAATTAGGGAAATCCCCAGGTCCAGATGGCTATACATTAGAATTTTATAAAGCTTTTGCAAAGCTCTTAGTCCCAATTTTATTCAAAATATATAATTACATAATAAAATATGGAGTCACAGATCTATACATAAATAATTCTAAAACAATTTTCATTTCAAAACCTAACACAACTGGCCATAACCCTAATGAATATCGTCCAATTACATTAATTAACCTAGATATAAAAATACTAGCAACAGTATTGGCACACAGATTGGTTAAAGTAATACCCTCTATCATATAGCCTGAGCAGTTAGGCTTTATGAAAAACAGACAAGCCTGGGATAATACGTTAACAATAGAAGCAATAACTAATGACAGTTAAAGATACCTCCCCTAAATACGTATTATCAGTGGATGCACAAAAGGCCTTTGACCGAGTTAACTTAAATTTCTTGTTCCAAGTTTTAAAGCGCTTTGCTCTCCCCGAAAAATTTATATTTATGATTAGAGTCTTATACAATAAAGCCACTACCACACTGCATATAAATAAAACATACTCACATCCTATACATATATTCAATGGTACTAGACAAGGATGCCCACGTTCCTCATATCTTTTCAATATTTACCTAGAAGTCCTCCTTCTGAAGTTAAGTCAAAAAACATTTAACCATTCTATCTATATCTCAAGGGTTCAAATTAAATACACGGCATTTGCTGACGATCTCAACATTTATTTTCAACATCCCTCCACTGACCTTGTGAAAATCCTAAACTTGATTGACAAATTCTCGGCAATCTCAAACTATGCTATGAATCCCAATAAATCCAAAATATTCCCGTTAAACCCTCATAGCCACAAGGAAATTTTCTTCCCAGAGTCAAAGATCAAAATAGAATACTCACTCATATACCTTGGTGTTACCTTTATCCACCCGCATAAAGAAATTATAAAAGAAAATCTCTACATAGTTTGGTTAAAAATTACAAAAGATTTGGATAGATGGAAAAACCTAAACCTCTCTTTTCTATCCAAGACATCAGTCATAAAAATGAATATTCTCCCCAAAATATTGTACCATTTTCAAGCGGTTAGCCAATGTGTCCCAAATAAATTATTTTCCAAATTGAAAACAACACTGGGTAAATTTATATGGCACCCAAAGAGCGTTAGAATTAGTTACAAAAAACTAACATTACCTAAGGAAAGGGGCGGCCTGAGTCTTCTTGATTTCCAAACATATTACCATATTATTAGAGCTAACCACATTATGCGGCTAACCCAATTTGAACCCCCTGATACTTCCTGGAACCCCCTTTGGATAAAAATCTATTACCAGAATCTAAATACCTTTAACATTAACCCAAAAGCTATCCCTTTCCTTAGCAACAAAACCCTAAGAAATTTCAAATTACATCCTGTAATAATCAATAATGTAACATGTTTCCAAAAGCTGGCCGCTTCTTTAAACATAAGGAATTCCTTAATTATGGCACAACCAATACATATGAACCCTGAAATCAAACTAAATAACAAAATGCTAAACCTAGAAAACTATCCAAATATTAAAAACTGTATAGTATGGGACTTCTATCAATTAAAAGATCAACCCCAAAGTCACATTGTTAATGTCTTGGCATTAAATAAAAAATACAGAACAATTGTTAACCAAGTAATTTACTTAATAACCTTGAAAACATCAGGAATAAACATATCTCTACAAGAATTCCAGTTATATCAACAACTCACCTCCCACTTTCTACAAAAAAACAAAATGCTTTTGAATACTTACAGACTAATCATCCGAACTAAATACCAAAATGAAATCCTACACTCAAACTATTGGATAACCCAAAATGTAAAATTAACTAATGAGCAAAAATTGGTGGCAATACAAATAACTCCAAAACTTACTCCTTTTAAAAAGTTAATTTATACCCAAATCATGATAAATAACAATGCCTACCATACACCACTCTTCCTGAATAAAATAGATCCTAATACCTCACCATTTTGTCCCACGTGTGCTAACACAATAGCTGACATTCTACATATCTTTTGGTCCTGTAAAAATGTTCACAAGCTTTGGATGCTCTCTAAGAGTGCAATTGGAGAAATCAGGCTATATGAAATCTACCCTCTCATGGGAAATGTCAATATTGAACATTTTCCCAAATACATACACGTTAGAATCCAAACATATTATAGTGACATTAAGTGCATTACTTAAATCCTACATAGCTCTCAACTGGCTTGATAGATCCAAAACTTCCTGGTCAGAATTTAAAAATGTGGCTATTAAATATGTTTTGGCTAGCAAATTAAAAACTGTCAGTCAAAAAAAACTAACCTATTTCAGGATTTACTGGGGAAAGCCCATAGAAATACCATCCTAGACCACTAAAATTAAAGTATGTAGCCCTATTGTAATGCCTCATATCAATTGTTAAGCCTTCTTCCAACAATCTTTGGAGACCATAATTTAGTACTTTCTATAACTGCTATCTTACTTTCATTAAGTATACCGTGTTCCAATAGTACCTACACGCAACTCTAAACTCTACCAAAATATCCTTCAGGAGTGACAACATATGTAATATATATGTAAATAATGTAAATATTGTAAATAGTTTCCCTTGTTAGATTCAGGGAGACAATTAAAATTCTTTTATATACTAGGTAACAATGGTCAATGGTAAACTTTTATGTAAATAACTAGTTATTAATCTCTTATTACTACCCCTATTTCACTTGATATTATATGACATGCTCTGTCATTGGACAAAGTTTGTTAGAATGGGGAAAATTTATTTTTTCTTTTTGCTTAAATTTTGTTAAGAAGTCACACCAGCAAGGATAAACTCACAGAAAATTGTGAATTGCAGTATAACGTGTTATCTGATCTTATGTAAATCCATTGTTATTTTATCTCTACTATGTATTAATTGTTTCTTTTTTTATTTTATTGGTTGTTTTGAAATGTACTACCGTGGAAAATGAAATAAAAAGTTAATTAAAAAAAAAAAAAAAGATTGACTTAATTTCTAAAAACCTGCAGTCATGAAGTGCATATGATTTTTATGTTTCTTAAGTATGCACTGGAACTCTTATTGGAGTTCAACATCCAGCTTCAGAACCGAGAAAGTCAGCTACTGACACTGTATACCACTATACATAAACTCCTGCAGCAGTATACTGGCAGACTCCTCAGACATGCAGCTGCTATCAGACTAATCAAACACAGTGATGTGTCAGTGTTGACTGATAGTAGCTGTGCTCTACCAAACAGTGAACTGCATATTGGCTATGAAGTCAAGCAGTACATGAACAGCCATGAGGATGATATTGCCGGCACAGTCATTGAATTTAACTTTTATAAAAAAGTAACAGCTTTTTATGCTGCAGTGCTGCAGAAAATGCTGAAAAAGTTTCCCATGCAGGATCACTTACTGAAAGATACTGCATTACTTATTAATGCAGCCAAAAAGTTGGACATTTCTTCAGGACTTGTCAGAGATGTTGGTTTCCGTCTGGTTCTGTGTGAAAATGATGTTGAGGCTGAACAATTAATCGATGAGTTTACCCAATATCAGATCAAGGACACGGAGAATCTAACAGGCCCAGTAGATGGGGCCCACTCATGTGTGTCGTGCCAAAGTACTGGGCACACCTTCTGAGGGACCTTTGCACTGAAGGGAAACTGCCACTCTTTATGCAGCTGATGATGAGTCTACTTTGCTTGCCACACTCAAGTGCACAAGCTGAAAGAGCATTTAGCATGGTGTGGAAAGTGAAAACTGAACTGTGTCAGTCTCTTGAGTGTAAAAACATTGAACTCTTTGTCGGCAGTTAAAGTGAACGAAGAACTGGACTGCTGTGATGTTAAGCTGCCAAAACATGTTTTAGAGGCTGCTAAGAAAGCCACAGTAGCATACAATAAGTCTACATCTGACGTAAGACAGGATGCTGTTTAACTTGGTCTAACTAAAATCATTTGTGTGACTTGTAATATGTCCATTTAGAAAATGTAGTAAATGTGATTTTTATTTTTGTAAAGTGCTGTTTCATTTACTTATGGTGTGTTTATGGTTTTGCAGATTATAAAATAAAGGTTTTGGATCTGAGAAGTGTGCTTATTGAATTTTACAGATGTGCTACCATGTTCCATGGCGAAGGCACATTTCGTGCTGTGTGAAAATAGGGTGTTCCACATTTTGACCATTTGCCACACATTGTTAGGGTCTGTGTTTCACATTGGCCTTTTAAGAGGCTGGGACCTATGCTTCTTATGCTTACAGTTGTTTAAAGAAATTAGGAAATCCCCTTGAAAACAGCATGCAAATAATGATTTTTAATGCTTGCAACAGATCCTGGACAATGAGGAGAATCTGCTGTCTTGCTACTTAGCCTCTGGAAAAAAATTTGTAACAAAATACAAAAAATCTCAAAAGATTGTCAAATTAAGGCCCACCAAAAAATGTATTTAGTGTTTTTGAACAATTATGTTCAACACAAAGCTTCATCAGAATCAGCCAGTCAGTAGTCATGTTGGTGCATACCATCATTCTCAGTAATACCAAAGGATCTGACTGTGCTTAGTATACTATCCTCTCCATGTAAGATAAATTCTGGACCACTACTGTGTAGACAAAGACAACATAGAGGAGCTGGTAAATATAGATCCCTGTGGATACCAAAGTGTTTGTAGCATTGCTAATCTTAACTACAGGGACCCTCCAGTGATCAGCTGGAGACACTGTGAGTGTATCCCATGCATCTTCCTCACAGATACTATACCAGTTTCATGATGCCATCCTATAAGTTGTGGAGGAGCATATGTGGTTTCCATGTACTGCAGAGTAGGGGAAACGACACTATGTAGGTGCTATATAACATAACCTTTTTTTCATGAGATACTTGGTGCCATCAACTGTACCCACATCACCATCAAAGCTCCACCTGAGAAACCGGGACAGTGATATATCAACTGTGAGACGTTCCACTCCATAAAATACCAGCTGATTTGCAATACACAGGGTATGATATGCAATGCGTCGTGGTACTTCCAGGCAGGGTCCATGAGTCCACAATTGACGCAAGAGCAACTTATGACAATGATTTATGCAAGGTGACTTCACTCAGGGACATCTCTGTGGTGATGCTGAGTATTTTCTTGAGTCATAGCAGATAATGCTTACAGTTCTGCACTGTTACAGACATGTGATATCATGGAATGTGTAAATTCCTTTGATGGCATGCTGCAGTAAGGTCCGGAGACTTGCAGGAAGTTATTTGCTGTCAAAGCAATGTTGGAAAAGATGCTGGCATGCAGACATATACAGTAGGGTACTACCATCAGAGGACAGGATGTGATGGAGCCATGGAGCCAGCAGTGGAGGAAAACCCTAGTGAAGCGTCAGAGAAGCTGTCTGCAAGATGACTACACAAGGAAGAGTTGGGTGCAATATGCAGTGGCACTGATGATGAAGCAGTGTCTGATTCACAGCTATGGGCCAGACTAGATGTAACAAACATTAACAGTGAGGCATGCAATACTACCACCAGTCTATACTCTGCATAGAGTGACCATGCTGTGCATTAGACACAAGCTAATCTGGTAATAAGAGTAGCAAAAGCAGAGTACAGTTGTCATCATATGCATAGGTGAGGAAGGCCACACACTGATAGCAGTTAGCAATGGGAAAAGTGTATGTGTGTGTGTAGGGGATAATGATGCTGTGAGTGTGTGTCATGGCCTAATGACTGTGCTAAACTTGCAAGACAGAGCTTCCTGTATAAGCTACATGTTCAGAAGTGAGGAGCTGTTGGTCAGAGAATGTGTGTGTGTGTGTGTGTGTGTGTGTGTGTGTGTGTGTGTGTGTGTGTGTGTGTGTGTGTGTGTGTGTGTGTGTATGTGTGTGTGTGTGCATGTGCGGGTGTGTGGAACAGTGCTTGCAAATGATGCTGCACTGTACATTTGTAGGGCTGAGACAGGTCTAGTAGACCCTCACTAGGTAATGGTGCTGACTTTCCATGTCCCTGTCAATGGAAGCATACACTCTGAGGAATGTCACCAGCACAGACAATGGCTGGCACAGAGGATGGTGAACTTTGTGAGCTCCAGCAGTGAGCTTTGTCACAATGATGACTGTCATGTACTGCTCATCTGTAGGGGTGGCTATGGTTGGCCACACTACTGTTATTAGTGGTAGTAAGCATGGAGAATGTTTTGCTATGTGATTGTGACCTACCTGTCCTTTGGAGTGTTTCCCCACTGGAGGTAGATGAAGGATGGCCATGTTAATGGCATTAATTCTACAATGTGTAGCAGAAAACAGGCCCTGGTGGATATAAACTCCCCCTGGTACACTGATAGCATGATATATATGCATTCTAAACCATCTCTGAGGTCTTCATGCAGCCCACAAATGATACCAATCTGTTTGCTGTGACCATGGCTGTATCAGTATGTGCCTGGATGACTGCCCTGCACATATGTTGCATATTGGTCATTGAGACACTTAGCTGGGGCAGGGAACAGGACCCATGTTGTTGTTGACTGCTAACATGACACCCTCTACTGCTGCCTCATGCTTGCTGGAGCTACCAGTGCCCACCATTGGTTGGGGTCAGGGAATGTCAGTCTTCCCAGTGGTGTTGTGTCAGCAAATCCCTGTCCTTCATTGGTCACCTGCAACTTATTGGTGGGTTGCACAAGTAATGGAGCTGTGTCAGTGGAAGGGGTAGGTAACCTGCCCACCACAATACTCATTGCTGACAATGGCAGTGTGGCCACTGACTGTGCAATGCTTTTGCTGCAATCATTGTCAGGTTGAGATGATTCCCTGACATCAGGCATGCCATGGAGTATCCATATGCTGAATGACATGTGAAAGCAAACAAAACATCCTTGTTTATTAGTGCAGCTTTGTGACAGGCCCAGTTCCCATTACAACAACAGCTATGCTATAGTATAACATGCAGTAAATGTATGCCCACATAACTTGTGCGGAATATCATGGCTGCTGGGGCTCAGAAGTGTCTGTAGGGATGATATGACTGTATTCAACATATATGATTGCATGCTTGTAGAGTATTGTACTACATTATACATATATAAGTGCATGCCTGCATTACCCCATAATACCAGTTCTGCTTCTATGACTAGTCCTCCACAAGGTATGCAGGATTGATCCATCACTCCAGAAAAAAGATGCAAGAAACTTGTTTATGTCTTTGAGAGTGGTCTGAGTTAGCAGACTCCTGTCAATGCCTATCCTGACCCATGCAAGGATAGATACCTCTGTAGTGTGAATGGTGGATCATGTCAGTAATCCTATGGCACAGTTGTAGTGCAGATGTATTATGGCCACTGACATCACTGATATGTCCAACATGGTCCCGCTGTACGCAGTCATGGAAGGTCCAGTTAGTTTTGTCAGTCTGGGGATCCACTAGTGGTGTACATGGAAAGTGTGCAGCAAGACAACCATTTTTGCCTCGGAAAATGTCTCCAGAAGCTTGTACTCCTTAGGAGCCATCTCATCCTGTAAATGTGAATATGTAGCTGTGATCATTGATTGGGGGTTGATATCTGCTACTTCTACACTACAGTCTTCCACCCCTATTTCGGAAGTGAGAAAACACTGTCGACACCTTACCTTCCATAGTAGCATAGCCAGCTTCATAGGTTAATACTGTAGGACAGCTGCCTGTATCTGGGCACAAGTATGCCACTACTACAACATACCATCTTGTATATGCCAGATACAACAGCTGTCACATTGTGTGTGGATACTGTTGCATTAATACATGTGCTCTATATACCACACTCCCACATCATCCAATGATTGGCTTCCTCCACAAATGTGGATGGCTACTGCTGACTGCGCCACTATCCCTTTAGTAGTGCCATGCAGTATGCAGTACCTATGTACCTAGCAGCACATTGCTGTCTTCTACACCCCCCCCCAAAAAAATCTCAAACTCAGTACACTTATGCTGACACCATGGCCATTGTCCAGTGTTATGTGCTGTCCTACCTTTGTCCCTATGCAGTACAACAGGTTGATGAGTTCCACAACAAGATATTCCTGAGTATGTTAGGTGCAACCACTGATCCTCCCCCAGTAACTGGTTACAGTTTACTATTATTAAAACAATATCTCTAAAAGGGCATGCGTGCAAATATGCAGTACGCCACAGTCCATATAATTGCGCCCTTACCACAGGTGTTGCAACCATCTGTGCATTTCACAGAAATCCTACAGTCAATGCAGTATCCCACTGATTAGTAATCATATAGCACAATGAGCACTTCACTGGTCACAGCTGTCTTAATCATGCAATTTCAGGGCATACAGCATCACAGTTAGGTTAATGAGGTGATTTCTGTGCTCATCAGATCTGTCATTGAGTACAGTGCCCCCTTTGATATGTACCTAACCAGGCACATCCAAACAGTTGGAAAGTCCACAGAGGTTCCTTACTAAAATAATAGTAAAAGTAATGTCTTTCGGCTTTTCCCAGTTAGGAGTCGCCACAGTGGAATGCCAGTCCGCTTATGATTGGCAGTAGATTTTTATGGTGCCGAGGTGCCAGCCCGATGCCCATCTTTCAATGAAGGCACACCCATTCATGCATGCACCTACCTGCATGTCCTTAAACATCACTCAACCATGGGGAGGACATGCAGACTCCACACAGAAGGCGCTCCAGCCGAGAATCAAACTGGAGAACCTCTTGTTGTGAGGCGAAAACGCTAACCGCTGCACCACTGTGGCCTTCCTCACTATGATATGTTCAATGCAGACCACTTCAGCGCCCTATCCCTTTATTCTGTCTATTATAGGCTGTTGAGGGGAGATCTATGCCTGGCATATGAGGCATCTTTGAACCCCACTTTGATGGACCTCCCCTCAAATCCACAAAATAAAAAGCACCAGAATTTCCCATTCTAAAGACTTAAACCTTGCCTGTGATATAAATAGAACCTGTTGAAAAGACAGATGTGTATCCCAGAGACTTTCCCTTCACTGGAACAGGCTCACCATCCATGTGAAGCAGGTTCCTCTCTAACCCAATTCAAATGTAACTTGGACAACTGGATGGGGAACCAGAAATTCATCCCTGGTTTGGCACCTGTGTCTCTAATGGCAATGAGTGGCCTGTAAATGGTTCATCTCCCAGGTAATTGCTTGTAAATGTTTAATTTCCTAAGCCCCTGCTTACATTACCAAGAATACCAGAACTTGTCAGAGATTTGGGATGCATGTCTAGGGCTTATAAGGCTCTAGCAGTCATTAGCCAAATACACACAAGCCTCTGTACCTAAAAATATAATTGTCTCTAAATTACACATTTTATGCAATACATACCAGAGCAAAGCTGCTCAGTGAGGCTTGTATTGAATTGTGAGTACAAAAAAAAGAAAGAAAAAAAAATGACCTTGAAGTACTTGGGCAGACTGGGAGTGGGGGTGGGAATCAGTGACTCCTGTGGGACCATGGGTTTATTTATTAATCAACTTTGCTCCCCCTAGTGGCACTATAGTATAACTACAGACAGGGATTTAGGTTTTACAGGGTACATACATGTATTCACACTGCAGGCACCACTCTGGCACACTTTATTTCTATGCACAACTGTTGCTAGCAGCCCTGCTGCCCATTGATGTGCATCATGGTTTGCTCACAACATGTCAATGTAATTCTGTTATGATTTTCCTCCAGATTGCAGTCTGTGTGGTGGCCATGGATTCTGGGGGTGCTGACTATGGGAGACCTCCCATGTAGTAGAGGAAGGAAAATAGGATCTTTCTGTATTTTCTACATAGGGACCACTGGAGCACCTGTTGGGGAGCTCATACTAGGGCCTCTAGCACAAAGTGGATCCGTGGCACTTCCTTGCCATGGTGGTGCATTATTGTTCAGGCATCACCCATACTGGTGAATACTGCAAGCATAAGCACAGCAACCTGAGGGGGTTTCAAAATGACCATCTTAGCCAATAAGAAGAGAATCTTGGGGAAAGTGCAACAGAGTTTTACAGTATGTAGTTATGACAGATGGTTGTGATTGTTTATGTATAACTGTTCAACCATATATGAGTTATTGATGTATTTCCTTTTATTGTATGTTTTTCAGCTACTGTCAAAATGGGACAAGTTTATCTACTGGGGGTCTTTCCAGATGTAGGGTTACACATATAAATCACTGGTATTATAAGTGCATATATTTTACATACCTATAGTATTGCCTGTTTTTGCAGTGCTGATACTTAGTTTAAACACTGCACATTGATAGTACATGCCTGCTAATGCACATACTTTTGGAATTCAGACTTACCTATTCTACCATCCAGATGAACTCTGGGAAGTGGTACTGGTGGCATGGTAATAATGACTGGCCTGATGGTGGGGGCTCCACTGCCTTCCTGGTGTCAATCTTTACATCTGAGTATTTGTCTCCTTACTTTGCCATGATGATAGCTACCCCACTGGCATTTAATGGTGCTCTGGTCTACCTGTTCAGGATCATTTGTCCATTGTCCATTCAAAGCACCCTGCCAGTACCAGTTATACTAGGCATACCATGGAACATGTATCTGAAAGAGTGCCATTTGTCATGTAATGCTGGCCCTATGTTATACTGCATTACCCATCCAGTGCCTGTGACCTCAGTTTATAACAAAGTCTAAAGACAATTTTTCAAAGATATATTTCCAAATTTCATTCCTAACCGTATTCCAATTCTGTACAATAAGCACCCTCACAAAAAGATTCAGGAAGCTTTGGTCTTGATTTAGCTACTATTTCAGAAGATGGCAGCACAGGGGGGTCCCAGACTGATGAAGAGGAGAATTCTTCTCCACTTTTATTACCAGAGGAGGACAGGACAGGTAGAGTTCCTTCTCGCAGAAAATGTTTAAAGATACAGTTAGACCATTTCTTCTTTGTTTGTGATTTTCCTGCTTGGGCTAACCCTAGTCCTCAAAGTGTATACCAAATATTTAGCTCCATATTTTCCTCACCTAAGATAACAGTATTTAACTCTTTCTTACCTGAACCAATCACCTTACAGTGACAAAATCCAGAAACATCTACTTTATCACTTCAATATAGTTGTAATACTTTTGCAGTCTTTAGGCTTTGCCGTAAACCAGAAGAATCTCTGATTCCAGCTCAAACAGAAATTCTTTTTAAGGGGGATGGGCTGTGATGGATTCTGCTGAAATGAATGACTTTGTTGTTGTTTGTCTTTCGGCTTTTCCCGGTTAGGGGTCGCCACAGCGGAACTCCGGTCTGCTAATGATTGGCAGTTGATTTTTATGGTGTCGAGTTGCCAGCCCGACACCCAACCTTCAACGAAGGCAGGCCCATTCAATGCATGTCTTTCGAACGCCCACTCAATCGTGGGGAGGACATGCAGACTCCACACAGAAGGCACTCCCAACCCAAGCATTGAAAGGGAGAACCTCTTGCTGCAACACTGAGAAAACAGAAATTCTGAAATTGGTATAGGACCATTCCTTTTGTATAAGCTTTTAAGGGCAAGTGGGTATATCTGGTCAAAAGATTGGATGACTTTTTGTGATCCTGATGGTACCCAGTGCAAAATTACATATGAGTAGACCATTACTGACATTCTGCACTAGACTCAGCCTGTATGAGAAAGAGGATTTCTCTTCTGAGGTCAATCAAGCATTTTATCTGAATGCAAGATCCATTCCTCTGACTTTTGCTTCCCAGTAATTGCTCCTTAAGCACGGGACTCCTGGCTAACATAATAGACATTAAATCCTATACTAATTTCATACAACATCCCACTAAGTTTCTATTCATGCAATCTCCTGTAAATGCTTTTCACACTGGTTTCACTTAAATACAAAGCCACCTCTCAGTGCAGTCTGCAGCTAAAAAACACAGTTCCAAAATAGGTATTTTTTGTTTTTGCACCCTCTTCCCCACTGGATCAGTCCTTGGGGCTCCATCCAGTGCCCCAAGTCTATCATCAAGTCTACCAGACACCTTACTAACCCCCCCCCAAGAATTCTTCATTTTAGGGCTGGGGCTGACAAAGAGCTTAAGGGTATCCTAGCAGTTTAGCTGACCTACTTCCTTGGGGGAAAGTGTTTTCTCATTATGACCTATTCATTTCCTGCCCTCTCCCCTTTGTCTGAAGACTACTTTTCTCATTGGAACATGCCTCCCTTCAGGTAGCAACATTGGTGAATGTCCTCCCTGCCAGTGTCTCAGATGCCCAGGATGCTAATTGAACCTAGAGCATCTGGGCTGTAGTTAAGGCTTTATCCCTCTATGCTACAGTATTGGCTAATTCCATAATAGGTCTTATCTAATACTTGACCTCACAAAATCTTTCATTCCCTCTCCTGCACTATTCCACCCTCAACCTCCTCCACTCCCCACCCAGACTCTGTGCTCCCTTTGTCAGGTCCTCCCCCACTGTCCCTAATTCCTTTCATCTTTCTTCCCATCCTTGATTAATGCATCATACACTACTTTATTGTACTCTGCATAATGTAAATACTCTGTAAATCCACTTCTACTAAGAGTATCTGCTTAAACACATTATTAACCCTGTTTATCCACTATTCATCATTTTAGCATTATAATTCAGCTTATTGATTCTTGATGTTACTGTATTATTGTCTTGTACTTAAGCTTATTACTGTTTATACAAAGTCTGTTTCTGGATGAACCTGAAAATGGTCCATCTGGACCAGTGTTCTACCCCTGTTAAATGTTAACTAACTAACTAAATAAGTTAATATGTATTAGTGATAACTGTTTTTTTTCTTTAATGTCTCCCTCCTTATTGCTGTATTTTTTCATATTATTTGCTACTATTTGTTATTTTGTATCTCTCCATACATATTCATATTTTATGCAGTGTCTGCCAGAAATGCGGATGTGTTGTGTAATTGATTACCTCATTGTACATCTGACTTGTCATCACCTGCTGAGTCTCTGACTGTCATCAGGCTAGCCTCTCTGCTAAGCAATGTAGGTGGTCACCCAGTGGGAAGTGACCTGAAGAGTCCCCTGATTTCCTCAGGTGCTCTTTCTGAGGTGTTGTGGGGTAGGCTTCACATCAGGGTGTGCCACTAGTATGTTACAATATGTCACCCAGAGATGGAAGGCCTCTTGACAGTATTGGTGGACCAATGGCTGTACACCCACATTGTTCATCTGGAGCACATTGTTATGGGGACTAGCAGTAGCACAACTCCCTTAGTCTGACCAGTGGGCAGCCCATGACAAGGTCCAGCCATGAAGATGGCCATGGAGATAAGCTCATAGATATTTATTAGGCTGTTGCTTCATAAGGATCTTTAGAATTTAGAAACCCAGCCATACATTACCATGAAGTTTTTAGCTAATATATATATATATATATACATTCACACACACACACACATATATATATATATATATATATATATATATATATATATACTGAGTATGAATAACTCAGAGACAAGCAGAACATTTACATGTTGCCCCTATCCATGAGAGACAAGGGTGCTAAACCAGGGGAGACTTTGCAGTTACTCTTCCATTCATTATCATCATCATCATCATCATCATCATCATGTTTCAGTAGTGTAAGAACGTGCTTGATTTATTTGAGAAAGAAAGATGATTCCAAAAAAGTGGTATTCGCTGTGATAAATATCTGCCTGTTCCAACATGTTCTGTTGATGTTGCAGAAGATCTTTAAATCTCTTGTTTTTGCTGCCTTTTGGACTTGCAAATGTGCAGTAGATTGACAGGATAGGGACTGCTGAGGTTCTGTACACAAGGCAAAGATCACCACTCAGTAGTATTTATTACACAAAGAAGTAGGACAAGGCTTTAAGACAGTCTGCATATCTTTTATGATTCAGGCTGTTGATTTTCATAGTATGAAAGCATTGTGGATGTTTAAGTTGTGGCAGATATTTAGTCACATACGTACCAATGGGGACATTATCCTCAATGATTAGCCTGATGACTGCAGAATACTTTGGAAATATCACATCCCTGGACCTGGATGCCATCCACTTAGTAATAAGTTATGCAATGAAAAAGTACTTTCTTATGATAGTGAATGCATGCTGATCGAAGGACAGTTCATTGTCAGGTTCTCAGGTACCTAACTACTAGATCAATTTTCAGGGGTGTGTTGTCAATGTGATTGTTACAATTGACTTCTTACTTGCTGAAGAATACTATTATACATCTTCTGGATTTCAGTTTTAGTGCATGGTTTTGAAAACAGCTATTGGTTTGGGAAAGGCCCTCTTGGAGGATCACGGTGTCCTCTGTACTTTATGGTGGCACCAAGTTGACAGTCAGCACAAACTTGGTTAGCCATCAATCTGTAACAGTAGCTTTTGGCTTCCAAGAAGTAAATGACAAAGTGGCCAAAGGACTGAACCCTGGGGTATACCACTAGTAACAGATCTTTTGGGGGATGTAGACCAGCCCATCCTAATTTCCTGGGTTTTGTTTGTCAGCCAATTTGCTATCCATCAGGTTTCATAGGGATTAAAATTTGGCTGTGATAGTTTATCCATGATATCTGAGTGTGAGATGGTAACAAATTCCTTTGCAAGATCTAGATAGTGGAGTGTCCTGATTTGCCCCTCATTCACTACAGCACCAATATTCTCAAAGAAGTCAACTAGGTTCAATAGGCAGAATATCCTAAGTGTCTTGGGTTGAGAGTTTGTAGGTTACCTATGTCCTTATTTATTAATTGTATAATGATCCTTTCCATAGCCTTATAGATGAGGCTGGTCTGAGTTGCGGGTCTATAATTTCCTGGGTCTGTTAACACTCAGCCTTTGTGTGAGGGAATAACAGGTGCTGTTCTCCATTCATCTGGCAGAAAGCTTATTTGGGGGGCTGACATTGAATAGCCTCTGTAGGAGGTCTGACAAGTCCTGTTTTAAGCTGGCTAGTAAGCAGCCCGGTATGTTATACAGCCCTATAGAAGTAGTGTTCCTGGCCTTGATTAGTGCCCTGAAGACTTAGTCATGGGAGATTTGAGGAGGGGAATATATATATATATATATATATATATATATATATATATATATATATATATATATATATATATATATATATATATATATATATATATATATGGATATATGGGTATAAGGTGTGGGAAGGAGGGAGATGAAGCTTGAGCTAAATTTATCTGCTAGTAGTTTGTTAAGTCATACAGCAAATCAGTGAAAATTTCCTTTAAAACTGGTAGTATTTCCCCTGCAAATACCTCTGTGGTTAGGGACTTCTCAAAAACAAACCTTCTTCAGTTACTTTATGACCTTCATGAATTCCACTGTAATACTCCTCTGATGGACGCCATTTCTGAAACTGCTGCTTATGCCTCTGATTTCTACTCCCATTTAAATAGATGTATTGATAAGGCTTTCCCTATCTGCACCAAATCAAATTAGAAACTTAAAAACAAACTGCTGTGGTGGAATACCCATATAAATAAATATAATATAAGAAAGTAATTACTTAATGCTTATAAGACCAGTGCAATTAACCATAGAGCAGGCAAGACTGCTCTGCAAATTGTAGCATGTTACCACCCTCACAAAACTCAGGAACTCACTGGCCTTCCTGAAAAAACACTAGAGGAGGGATATGTATCACCAAACACCATCATACTAGGTGACTTCAATTCCTAATATAGACTGGGAACACACTACTCAAGCCCAAACACCCTAGCCCAGTTCTGGAATTCATAAACTCAAATGCCATGGAACAACTAGTCACCATCCCCAAGAGGAGAGATATATACTTGATCTCTCTCATCATCAAACATGGGAGCACAATGTTCATTCTACCAGCACCTGCAGGACTGCATGGATAAGGCAATCCCAAACAAAACAAAACTCAATGAGATTAAACCCCACAGCTAGACAGCTGTTTTAATCAAAGTCTTACCTCTGGAGGCCACCCCTACCAAAAAGGAAAAAGGGTCCTCAAAAATCTGTCCTATGCTGCCCCACTGAAAGAACTCCAGCTAGAAGTCTCATTCTATTTATGATAAGAGCATGCTTAAGCAAACTATTAAAGAGTTTAAGGGAGCCATCTGGCAGCCAAAAGCTATACAGGAACTTAAAACAACCACTAAAACTAAAAATAACTAGAACGATGACAGGAAGTTAAGAACAACACCCAACAATGTTTGGATCTAGTCCACAATAATATTGCCCACTCTGACCCTAAGGAAATGTATAATGTCCCAGATGACAGATTTAGTGCTGATTTTACTCCATGCTCTACTATCACTATTTCATAGTTCCCACAGTCACAGCCAACATCTGTAATAATTGTGGAAACAGTCTGGTCAGCCCTTTCAAAAGCCTTTATTGAACTGAGAGTTTTCTTTTTTTTCCCTTTCAAAAGTTAAGAACACCTCATCCATAGGCAGAAATAACATGCTATGTTGCCTTATTATTAGTATAAACATGGCCTAGCTGCACCCCTACTTAACATCTTTAATCTAACCTTATCCACTGGTTACATTCCTGATGCTTGGGAAACAGACATTCTAATGATGCTGCACAAGGCTGACCAAATAACAGCCCCTGGTGACTATATCTATATATTTATTTTATTTGTCATTTGTTAACTGGGTTAGTCCAGCTGAGCCAAAGACCTGTTTTCAGTGGAGATCTGAGGAGAAAAGCTCCAAGATACAAACAAAAGATGCAGTACAATAATGAACATAAAATCAAAAGGAAAAAAACAAGAACATCACAAAGTTATAACATACAGTCATGGGCACGACAAACAAATAAAATTGCATTTAAAAGCAAGAAGACTAGCATGGATTATTTAATTTTATATTATTTACAGTAACAGAAATTAAATGACAAATTAAATACAGAAAATAATTAGAAGAGTGAGACACAGAAATTAGTTTCATGCTACATTTTATAATTTTATAACATTCAGAAACTAGATTGGTAATAAAATGTGTGAAAATGTATTGCAGTTACAGAGGGTATAAGTCTTGAAGGGCAGCTAGGTAGAGAGTAGTATGTGGTGTAGAGAGGTGAGAAGAGGGGGGTATTAAGTAGGGTCCTGGCAAAGGCAGGAACTGGAATTGAGAAGGTAATTTTTAAGTTCAGTTGTAAAATAGGTTGTGCCACTGATGTTGCGAATATTTGGTGGTAAGTTGCTCCAGGCATGTCTTTTTAATACAGTGTTGAATATGGAGGTCAAATTTTAATTGGTCATCAATTATAATTCCCAGAAGTTTAGACTCTAGACTTATTATTCTTACTAGCCTCATATGTAAAGCTGTGGAATGTATTATGTGAGACCTCATTAATCTGGACACTTAACATCTATTAACCCTGGACCATCATTAATTTGGATTTGTGAAAGGAAGGTTCTGCCTCTTTACTTCATTAATTTCTTTGAAAAGGTCACTGAAGTAGTGGAAGTGGAAATGCAGTACATTCAACATATCTGATCCTAGCCAAGGCCTTTGACACTATTCCCCATGCAGGCATTATGACAGACTTGTACATCTGAATATAAATCCATATGTTGTCTGGTAGTTAACTCACTGGTCGTCTGAAAGAATTAATTTTGATTGAATTGCAGGTGCCAGTTCTGAAAGCAAAAAGTTACCAGTGGTGTACTATAGGGCTAAGTGTTGGACCCATTTTTCAGACCTACAGGTCAACACTCCTGGCTATGGTTATCTAAGCCTTCGGAGGAGTGTAAATTGGGAATTATTTTTTAATCTTCTACTGACTCACAATTGCTTCAACATGTGTTAGACAATTGGTACAAGGACAATGATCTAAAATTAAATATGAAAAAAGCAATATAGTTAATTTTGATAAATAAAACATTTCTTCCTACCATATAGGTGAGAATCTACTCCAGTCAGGCATTGTTGTAAGAGATTCAGTCTTTCTTGTTGATAACTCCTACTGAGGAATTCAATAAAACTTACATGGTTATTTTTACCATGTATGCATTGTGACATGATGCGAACATGGATGCAAACAGTTTTAGATTCAGTAAACTCTGTGTAGCAGTGCACAATCAGAGCACCCACGCACAATTACAGAAACTTTCATGGAATGCAAATCTCAGCATAAGTAAATGAAATTTATGCTAATTAAGTGAAACAACATGGTAGAGTGATCCAACAACCTTTAATAAAACCATGTAGACTCTGTGTCCCTGTTAGTAGTGTACATGGAAAATGTCCATGTAAAGGAATCTATATAGAAGCAAGAACATGTAAAAGTCAAGAAATATAGACAGAATTCCCCCGAAAAAGTAACAGCACACATATAATGGGTGATGTATACACCGTGGATGTCCAAAAATATGGATGTGTCAGATTAGTATAATTTTAATAGCAAATACAACTTAAAAAAAATAAGATACCACCAAGATCATCGATCCAAGAAGTAAGCGAATTTAATGAAGCACTTAGTGCCTCGGCTTACACAGCCTTCTAAGAGTAAAAACACTACAAAATAATCTTTGCTTATATACAGCATATTGCACAAAACAATTAATCAGTTAAGCATGCAATTCAAATCACATACTTCCAATTACATTCTTTGCTGAGTCCCTGAAGCTCCAAAGTACCATACTTTAAAATCAAGAGGGATTCTTTTTTTAAGAGTTTGTTTTTTAAAGACACACATTCACCTATGCCAACTTGCAATTTTTCCAAGACACAACCCCTAAGAGAATCAGGGTTAGAGTTGTGTGCTGTCAAACAGACAGACAGAGTCAGCCCTAAACTAAAGTTGTGTCATCTACTGCATTTGCAAGGTAAATCCTTAACTCACACTGTGAAGAGTATTATGACCTATTCTTTTATCTATGAACTTGGTAAAATATGCAGGTAAATAGTGGTGTATTTTTACAGAAATTAAATTAGCATGTGGCTACAGACACTTATTTTACTATTATGTGTTCATTTATAATTAGTAGGCCTCATGCATGAAGCATTCATACAGTCCTACTGAAGCAGACTAGTGGTACATCATTCAAGAGAAAAGTTAGAAAGTGAGGCTACACATTGCAGTGTCTGACTTCCAACTTGTTTGTATCCAAACAGCAACTCTTTGTTCCCCCACCCCCCAAAACAGGAGTGTCCCCTTGTAACTGCCATAACAGCAACACGGCTATGCTACCACCCAAACTCACAGTATATGGGTGTTTGTCACCTTTATTATCTCCCACAAACAATTATATGGATCTTGGATCATACATTGTATGTGTTAGTTAACCGATGAATTAACAACAAACGCACATATGTAAGAAAGAGCTATGTTTATTTGTAACCATAATTACGTATTAACTGCTCTATGTTCAAAATTAAATTAACATCTTAAAACTCAGTGGCTTTGTCCTTGTGCTAACCCCCGATTGAATAATACTCCTAACTTTCTCCTAACTTTCCTCCTCCTGAAACTAAATGAAATAAAATATTTTTCAATTTTTACACATTTTAATCTTTTAAATAGGTTATACTATAAAATTCTTTCTAATTTCTTCTTTGTTTCTTTGTATATTTGTTTTTTGTTAGACTTGGATATGATATGATATAATATATAACTGTCTGTTTTAGTTTTTTTTTTTTTAAAAGGCTACCTTTTTGTACTTGTACTTTTTTCATCATATCGTTGTTTTTGTTAATATTTTTTTTTTTTTACTGCTAGTGTTTTTTTTTTCCCCCTCCTCTACTGAAAACGGATGTATGTCCAGCTAGACTAGCCCGGTCAACAAATGTAAAATAAAAATAAAATAAAATAAAATAAATAAATAAAATAGAGATAAGTAGTTGTACAATATACAGTGCATGGTTTGATAGCAGTGTACATTTCTATGGAGGTGGTTGTGTGATGAATGACCCCAGTTCTGGTGAGCTGCTTCTATGGCCAAAAGGACTAAGGCAGCCATCCTGTTTGATGAAGCTGTATTGCTGTTGAGGGTTCTAGTCCTGACATAAGTAGAAGTTTTGGAGGTGTACTAGTAATAGGTGGTGTGTTTTACAGACTCTGACTCTGTGCCCTGTACTCTTATCAGCTTTATCTTGTTTTAATTCCACATTTGTGGGGTGCGCCTCATGTATGAAACCTTTTTGATAAGGCTTAGCCAGTTTGCACAGAGGACAGCATTGCAGAAACAGTTATAGAGGAAATAAGATTTTTGTCAGACTGCCAACCACAGACACTGGATACATTCAATTATTGCTGTTAGTAATTCAGAAATCCTAGCCTGGAGTACATATAAGACTGGGCTGTAGTAGCAGGTATATATTACATAAGAGTACGTCTCATATGTGAGCAATGTGCCTCGCATTTATGCACTGTTTACCTACAAGCAAACAGGTAAAAAGACAAATGAGCATGCATGTACACTTAGTTAACTGTACAGCAAATCTGATGCTTCTCATGCCATTGCATTATATACATACATACATATGATATGTCCTTAGTGTCCTGTCATTCTCAGATCCAATGTCTTCCCTAAGATTACATGTGCAAACATTGCAAATTGAGGGCACAATATAAGTGTATATCAGATTGCAAGTGAAGTGTGCTATATCTTTAAAAAGCATGTCAAGGCTGTACATGCACATTTAAATTCCAGACACGTGCACTCCCTAGTGCCATATTGTAAGAACTGAGAGCATGCATGATCGCAAATGTTAGTTTGTATTTAAGTTACTTAAGTTAAATTCAGTAAACCTATATAGAGATGTGTTTGTATAGAATAAACCTGCTTGAACAGAATCCACAAAGACTCTTCTATTGTGTCCAAAGTAGGAGAGTGTTGTGGTGTCAGAACCGGGATAGAAGAGAATGAAATCCAGAGCCATGAGGTACAAAGATGACATTGAAGGTAAAACCAAGAGAAACAAGCACAAAAAGAGCCAGAAAAGAATCAAAGGTAATGTAAAGTAGCACAAACTATTTATCTGATAAAAGAGACAAAACGGGGCATTGCATGGGCCCAAACCACATTATTGAGCAAGTGGAAGGCACGAAAAGTTTGTTGACTAAACAGAATGTTTCAAACAAAGGTGTTTGATGAAACAATTAACAGTAAAGCAAAACAAGCATGTTTAAAGCAAAACAAGTATGTTTAAAGATAAAACAAGCATGTTTAAAGTAAAGCGAGTGTGTTCAAAGCAAAACTGGGCATGTTCAGAGTAAAACGAGCACAAGAAAAGTACATTGGGCATAAAAAGGGCTTAGACGAGCAAAACAAATATTAAGGCAAAATGAAAAAGGGCACATTAAGCAAAAATAAAGCAAGGTGACTGCACGTGTTTTGGCAAAGTGCTATGTTTTGGCATAACTACAACTTTATATTGTATCAAGGGCATGACTAAAGTTATTCAAAGTATCTCAAAGTCTGTAAAAGTGCTTACAGTTGTGCTTATTACTGTGCATGTGTTTCAAAGAATTTCTTGTGTGTGAAGTGCAACTATTTTGTGAACTACAGTCAAAGTATAGCCATTTTGAAAAGTTTCTTGTGTTGGTTGTGTCTATTTGCAAACCGCCACCATTACAGAGTGTGTCTTGCACTGTAAAGAGTTGCCTAGCAAGGTACCGCCATTTTGGAGACACTTCAGTGTGCTGTATGCAGTTATTTGCAAAGTGAAACTACTTTGAAATGTTATTGAGTTTTGTGGAAGAGAAGTCCAGTTTTTTTCACATTGTGCAGTTATTTGATGTTTCTTACACTGATAAGAAGTGATTTCTTGCAAAACAATATTACAAGAATATTACAGTGCCCAAGAGAGTTTATTTCACTCGCATCATAAAGTTGTTTTAGATGTTTCTTAAAATGATGATAAATGACTTTGCAAAATGATGATAAATGACTATAGCATTTAGATCAATACCCTAGTTACATCCTGTGAACCTCATAACCTATAATGATGTACATGCAAAAAGGAACATTATACTGTATTACTGTATTACTGTTCTGATGAGATTTGTCTTCAGTGCTGACATACAATCCTGAGCTCTGAATCTGATGGTTTGACTTTGGATGTGCACCCATAAGTTTGTACTAAATAGTCCTTAAAGAGAGTCATTATAAACCACGAATGGCCACCTAAGTGATTTTTTCTCAGGGAAAAATCTGCTTGGCCGTTACCAAGAATTTGCCCTTTTCCCCGATGTAGAGTGATTTCGGAGTTAGTATATTTAGTTGGGGAGGGTGTGGGGATTTAAAGTTTTTTTGTGATGTCCGTCAGCCAAGCAAATTTTTTCCATGGGAAAAAAATTCGCTTAGATGGCTGTTCGCGGTTTTGCCGTTTCGGAGTTTAGCTGTCGATGTTTGACATTTTGACAAGCTAAACTTTCATATATATATAATAGGGAGGCATTCCATGTACAGTGAATACACTTGACAGCAGGCCATTCATCCCACAGGTACTGAGGTCTGCACTTCAAATGCTATAATGACAATTATGTAGCAGTACTGTATTTTTTATTGATGACAAGCTAAAACAGTATTGTAATCAGCTGAGTTTTACATTTGGGGAGTGTGGTATTAGAATCCACAAGCAGTGACTACTGTAATACTGTAATTTTCCTTTGGAATACAACATAATGCAAGCACTCTTTAATTTTATACTTTATAGATTCATGTTCACTGTTATCTGAGAATGTGCAACTGTTGCTTTGTGTTACAGACCATACCTCTGCACCTTTTAGAGCAGGAAATTTTGACATATCATAAAATAATGAGTGTACAATGACCAGGGGCGGCTTGTGCTATAGGACTGCAGCCCCCCCCAGCTGTGGAAAGAAAACAAAACAAACTTTTTCCTTGAGTCCTGGAACGACTCGCGCATGCGTGATAGATTGGGAACTCGTGCATGTGAGTTTCACCGATTGGGAACTCCAGACTGCTTTGTCAGCAGTCCAGATAGGAAGAAAGGCCATCTCTGCACTGCAACCCATGACCACCCAGAAGGAAGACATCTGGCGAGAGCCTCATGGGGGAAACCTTTCCAGGAAGGATTGGAGCCTGCAGGACTGTAGATGGACTCATGGGGACTGTTACTGGAGCCCTCTCAGGGACTGAAACAAAAGTAAGTGTGTGTGTGTGTGTGTGTGTGTGTGTGTGTGTGTGTGTGTGTGTTGTAGATGTACTCATGGGGACTGTTACTGGAGCCCTCTCGGGGACTGAAACAAAAGTATGTGTGTGTGTGTGTGTGTGTGTGTGTGTGTGTGTGTGTGTGTGTGTGTGTGTGTGTGTGTGTGTGTGTTTATGTCTGTGAAATGCCCCAAGTGCTATATGGTGGTGGGTAGTGAACAGGCTTGAACTCTGTACCTTGGGCCCAGGTGGCAAGAGCCCAAATTCCCTACCCACCACCATTTGTAAAAAAATTGCAGATTTTTCCCTCATACTTGTTCTGTTCCACATAAAATCTGTGGTTTCTGTATTTTTGTGTCCTTGCAAAGTCAGTAGTGCATTTGTGCAGTGTTAGCATTGATGCCTGACAGCTACAGGTTTTCTGGTTTGATTCTTGGCTGGGGTGCCTTCTGAGTGGAGTCTGTATGTCTTCCTTGTGTTTGAGTGGGTTTCCTCTGGTGTCCTCCCATCTTACAAAGACATGTGTCTGTCTGGAGTGTTTCTCCCTGGGCCTCTGCTGAAAATTGGCTTTTGTTCCAAGTCAGACTTTCCTGATTAACAAATGTTAATTAAAAATGACAAGCATTTGAATTTCAGACTTCATATTCTTAAAAATGTACATGGTAACATAAAAGCTTTTATTCTAGCAATTTTCTAAGTTTACAAGATGGATATTTGAAATTTGTCCCTATTTTTGGGACTCTATTCCCTCGTTATTGGCTTTGTCCAGGTTTTTTGTGCTAAGGTTGAGAGCTATGGTAAGAACTGAATTCACTGAATATGTTTGGGGGCTGTATTCCCCCATTATTGGCTTTGTTCAGGTGTTTTGTGCTGAGAGGTTGACAGCTATGGTGAAAACTGAATTCACTAAATGGTAACCATTTAAGTTTCAGTCTTCCTCTCTTTCACAAAACAACTAATTTGGCATAGTGTATGTTGCTCTAACTGCTTTGCACAGGGTCCTGGGTTCAAGACGTGGCAGTGAAATGCATGGTGGTAACACAGCATTTTATTCTAGCAACTTTCAAACATTATACAAGCAATGTTTAAAACGTGTTCCTGTTTTGGGGCTTTTGCCCCCCCCACAATAAATGTTGGCTTTTTCCAGATTTCTTGTGCTGCAAAGTTCAGAGATACAGCTGAGTGAGTAGATTTTACAAGGAACTGAGAGCTGCAGGGGAGCAAAAGTTTAGTGCTGCTTATGCTTAGTCTGCTTGCATTGTTAATAGCACAACAGGTAGTGTATTTGCTTTTGATGCAGACGGTTGTGGGTTCTACTCCCACAGTAGATAGATGCATTGCTGAGACTGTACTGTGTTGCAAAGTGGGTGGATGCTGCACTTCTTTTTGGTGAAGATACCTAGTAACTATGAACCTATCAGTTTGCCATCCATTTCCTATTGCAATATTACCAGCTTATCATTTTTTGTGTAAGATAGGCAATTTATTCCTTAAGGGCAACAGGCACTTTATTTGTAGATGAAACAATGAAATATAAAGTTGTTTGCTAGCAGTAACCTCTTCATTAGTTACAGATCTCTTTAATGTGGAATTATTTAGATGACTTTTACTTCTTCAGATATTGTGCATATCTACTGATATTGGTGGACTGTAGAAGTTTGAGTAGACTTTTATGATGGAAATGTTCTGAATTGGGTAGTTTTGTCATTATTGGTGCATGCATTTTGTTTCATTGTTTACTGAAAATTTTTCAAATCAATAAATTTAAAATGCCCTGTATAACTGTACTGTATTGTACAAGGAATATAATTTAATACAATCAGGAAGGTGTATGAAAGAACATGTGTATGTTTCATATGCAAGGGGCCTGTGATTTGAAAACAGCCCAAACCCCAAGTTAATCTTTATCTGCCTCTGGCAAAATGTATTTTCTTTGAATCTGGGTTTCAATGAATGTGAGTTTCAAGGGCAGAGAAGTTATAATACTAAGTCTGTTTTCATTGTGAGACTGCATTGCTTTGTTTAGCAGATATCTATTAGTGTTTGCACTGTAACGTGCAAAATAAAACTTTCAAATGAAGTCCAGATTATTGCAGAAGTAAAGCAGTATGCACATTAGTGTTTATGGTAAATGGGGTGAAATAGCCAAGTAATGGTTCATTGGAATGGCTGCAGGGGGGAGGCACCATTCAACCATGATTTTGTGAGGGGGGAAGGGCAGCAAACTCAAAGACAGCCCCGGCTGAACTATACCTCTCAACTGTCCAGATTTTTGCAGAATGAATAGAGTTTTGCTTCTTATTTTTGGTTTGTTCCTCATAAAATTTGTGGTTTTCTGGCAAATCATTTAGGGATGAAGTCACTAAATAAGAGTTTCAGACTTCATAACCTTCAGAAAAATGCATTCTAAAGCAAGACCTGTTATTCTATCAACTGTCTCAGTTTATACAAGAGCAATTTTTAGTACTGTTTATATGTTCCCCCAATATATTTGGCCTTGTCCAGATTTTCTGCATTAACAGGTTGAGAGGTACATGCAAATAAATTGCTTTATAGAATTAGGCTTATCCAAACCTCTCAACTGTCCCCGATTTTGGCTCAAAATGTTGCTCTTTCCCTAATAATCCTTCCACAAAATGGCAATTTTGGAAGAAAACATGGAGGATTTACAATTAATAAATAACTGTAATAATCAGAGTTATGGATTACTTTTATTTCAGAAATGCATGTAGATCCTTTTATTTAGTCAGCTGCTCAAGTTAGCAGCACTAATATTAAAAAGTGTTCCTTCTTTGACAGGTTCCCAGCTGTATTGTGTGGCTATTTTATATTTTTGCATCACATTTTTGGTCCATTTTTATAAAACTGTGTTTTTTTTTGGCAAATTAGCGGCAAATCATTAAAGACTGACGTTAGAAAATAATAACAGACATTTCAGTTTCAGATTTCATACCCTTCAGAAAATTCATACTAATGCAAGACCTACTATTCTATTATCTTTCTAAGTTTATAATAGCAATATTTAAAAATTGTCCTTATTTTTGGGCCTTTGTCCAGATTTCTTGTTCTGAGGTTGAGAGGTATGATACATTTGTCAGGGCCATTACAGTCAGCTAGAGACATTTCAAATGGTGACATACTTGTTGTACCCCACTCTTTCATGTAGTGACTCTGGATGTGTCCAAGCAAGGCAAAGAGCAGTTATGCAGTGTAAATGTGCAGAGTATCCCCATCCAAGGTCGACACAAGTACTACAGTGGCTTTTCATCTGTCCTTGATTTTGCAGAATGTTCTGGTTTCTATCATATTTTTATACTGTTGATTTATGCTTATTATTATTCAGAAAATGCCTGCTGCTCTGTGTTTAGGTAGCAATGCTTTAATGACCATCGGGTAAGCTTGTCTGGGATTGTAAGATGCAAGTAAGTTTTAATAAGCATACTGTTAAAACATTGCCAACATCGAAAGCCTTTCTGTTGCTGCCATGCAGAGAATACATACATAACTAGATAATGTATAAGCCTTGGGTACTGAAATGCATATGACAGTATTTGTAATAAAGGACAGGATTACATTATTTTAAGAAGCTCATTAAATTTGTTGGAGACTTGCAGTCATCTTTGCAGGCTTTACCTGTAAACTAAACAGAATGCCAGTCTATCGTGTGTGGTCTATAACCTGTGCAGTAATCCTTTAAGCAATGTATCTTGAGCTTGTTTCTTGTTTGCTTTTCATTTTTTACTTTGATCATGTTTTCCCCATGAAACAAGTAGATAGTTGTTGTCAGGCAGCAGGTCTTTTTTGGATAACAAACATTTTTACAAGTGGGGTATCACAGAGATTGCTACTTTTAGCATGTTACTTGGTACTTTAAAGGAGAAGTGGTTTGAGTTGAGTGCTGCTTGTTTTTCTTATACTTGATTTTGACTGGCATTCCAGTAATGTATTTAAAAAGTAATTTATTTTTTCATGCCTCACAACCTTTTTTGTTTCCATCTAGATATTAAGTAAGCTGTCATGCAGCCAATGCATTGACAGATTTATTTTCTTCTACACTTCATTTTGTCTTGATTGGATTCTCATAATGATGGTTTGGCACCCAGGGCAGCATATTTAATTAAAGTTACAGGTTTTGTAGTTTTGAGCATAGCTCCTCCCCTTTCTGGTTGGCCGCACCCACTCCCATTGACCCCACCCATTCAGCTGTCTCTTGCAGCCTCCCTTTGATTTGAAGTCACCAGCCACCACTGACAATGACCCATCACTAGGAACATATTTCAAATATTGCTCTTACACACACATGGATGGTTGCATAGGGTTTGTGTTAACATACATTTTGATACTCATTATTTATTGACTTTAATATAAATTACTTGCCAGACAACCGTAAATCTTACAATAAACAGACCAAAACAATGATTCTTAAATCTGGGAATTCAGCAGAAATCAGTACAGTTAAAAGCTTCGCTACAGAGTAATGCATGCATACTTGTTTTATAATTATAGTTCAGATATATGTTTCCAAGTTCATACAACTGTATGATATAGCAACAATTCTGTCTATAACTGTTAAGGCTGTGGTAACAGTACTTTATGTAATTATGCTTACATACCATATGCCTTTCACATCCTGGCCAATTGCCTTGCATGGGACCTCATATTCGAGGCCCTCTCTTCTGCAGCTGTGGAAAGAGGGAAAAAATAAAAAGCATTATGAATACCAGTTTTTACCATATTCAGCTGGAATATTTACAAGTACTAAATGGAATTTATAGATATACATCTCTGGCGTGCTCCCTGCCTGACACTTCCTGATCTACCTATCAAGGGTATCTGTTTCCTCCAGTGGAGGTTGTCAAAGTGGTGGTGACATTGCTCCCTAGTGTGTGTGGGATATGGGTTGCACTGGAAAGAGCCCTTGTTAAACTAGACCAGGCTTCAGATTTATACTGTGAGCTGGTATAGTTTTCCTGCATAAGACGGGGCTCATGATCCTTAACCAGGAACCCACTAAAGAACTTAGACTCCTGAACACCCTAGCACTGCGCTCTGAATCACACACCCTCTCCAGCACCTAACATATTGGCACAAGTTCAAGTTCAATGTCAAATATGCAATTCCCACCAGTCCACTTTTAAATATCCTGTTTTCTCACCAATTGTGCTTATTGAGAGTATACACTGTCTGCATTTTGATAAATTCAAAAAAGTTGTGAACTGCTTAGCATCATGCAAACCAGTGCACTTGTTTTACCATGTTTGTGTGATGCTAAGTGGCATGCAGCTTTTTTTGAATGTATCAGCAAATAACTTTCAACCAATGCAATTCCACAAATATTTTGTTAGAGTACCACTTTATTTGTAAAGGCTGCAATGTCACAACAGTATAAATAAAGTTTGCATACACTAGACTAGAACTCAAGACCATCTGCACTCCAGTTAAATGCTCACTACACATCACCACAAGATTAGTTATATGAGGTTATGTATTTTAGCATTCATTGTTAAGCTGATGGTACGAGCGTATAGTAGCCCCATTTACTGGGTCTGCATGATGCCCAACATTGCTCAGCAATAGCAATTGAAAGCATCTGGTTTCTATTTTTTTATGTCTGTGTCATGTCTGATACATGAGTGGTCCTGTTGTGCAAATGAGATTACGCATAGCCAACCACCATGGTGCATCGCAAACATGACAGACATAAAGAAAATGAGAGAAAAGCCAAAGTATACAGATATAACTAATTATGGCAGTTTTTCCAGAGTTTTGGCCGATATTTTTGCTGTGTACTTCACAATTTTTTTTTTTTAATAGTCATTTGGGATGAAAGTCATTAAATAATGACAGACATTTTTGTTTTGGGCTTCATAATCTTCAGACAATGCGTTCTAATGGATAAACGTTTATTCGGTCAGCTTACTAAGTTTATAAGGGCAATACATCCCTAATTTTGGGCCTTTGCCCCACTTTAATGCTTTGTACATATTTCTTGCTCTAAGAGGTTGAGAGGTATCGGGGTGGACCGCGGCTGCTTTCCTGTACACGGATTCATTATCTGTGTTGTTCTATGAGGTTTCACAGCCAACACTACTGGAAAGCACAGTGAAACCTCACTTAGGCATGCCGCGCATCATTAATATGCACTGCGTGTGCCGACAGTAAATTGTGGCTGTGTACATTGATACACTCCATGTAGGCTCTACATGGTGCCTACACGGAGTTTATTAAATCCTGCATCTTATCTTTTGTCCATCCAGTCTCCACAGTAGTTAGGAAAGCTTTCTATCTGACTCATTTAATTTCCAAAAGCACATCCTCTAGAACCAAATAAGTCTTAATTCCCCTTTGAACATATCCTGTCATACCCATTATTAAGTATAATGCCCCTTTTTGGTATGTATTTGTCTAAACATATCTCTCAACTTGACAGATTTCAGAGGTTACTAACTAAAAACATCTGTCACCTCAAAAAATCTTAGTTCTGTGTATATACTTGTCGTTTCTTGTAGACTCCTCTATAAGGATCTATATCTGGCCATTCAAGCCATGAAAGATCCAACCCACTTTTCTTCACAGAACAAATGATTCTTCAAATGACAGGTTAAAGGAACTGAGCATTCATCAACAGATAAATAAAACATGTTGGCATGACTGAATCATATTCCAGCATATCCCACAACTCTGGAAGAAACTACAATTATGTTTCAAGCAGAGTAGCACCCTTGCCACCTTCAATTTAAACCTAGATAATAGAATGATCACCTTTAAATTCTCCCCTCTGTGCCTTGTGTTTCCCTTGTGCTTTCTTTTTCTTGAGAAGCTCTCTCTCTCACTCTCTCTCTCTGTATGGGTCCAGTGAAGCACTAAAGTATCCTCCTATTAACTATAAAGGATGGAACTTCTGCTTTATTTACTCATTTCTGCAAGAGGCAGTCGAACATTTTGTCAGTGTTGTTAAGGACATGTAAATTCTCCACTTTCTGTACTTTCACTTTTCTCATCTGCCATTTTTTTGGCTTTTTCTTCTACTTGTTCCTTAACCATTCCTATTCCTTTTTCAAACATTTATCCCCCTCCTTCCAACAGCATATGTTCAGCTTCTACCACTGTATAATTTGTGTGCAAAAAATGGTCAATGTCCTTTAGCATAATTTCCTGATTCAAATGCTCAGTTTATTCGTTATGTATCACTGACTAAATCATAGCTTAAATTATATCCCCTCACAGCTTTTGTAGCCTGTAATGCTATACTATACATTTAATGTGTGGCCCATTTTTAATGACAACACTTCATATGCCTACAATGCCCAGACTGATAGCTCTGAATTTCTGCTAATTGTATAGTAAATGTGATTTGACTAATATTTGGTTCTCTGTAAATATGAATGCCTGTTGTGCAGCTATTGTATCTAGTTTGATTACTATTTATTATAATATCGCATAAGTCAACGTGTTGTGTACCAGTGGTGTCATGTCTGAAATGGGTCCATTTTTGATATGCACATTAATCCATTCAACAAACTTTAAATAAGTAGGCATCTTTCTTTCCATTATAAACATCTTGACACCAATACATTACTGCAGAATACAAGCTAAAAAGCTTCCATGAATTACTAATGAAATTAAATGTTCATAGACTTGGCATGCTTGTATCTGGAAACTATAGCACCAATACAGACACACTGACCATGTACTAAAATCAAAACTATGCTATTACATAGCAAAGGAGTTTCTTCTTTACTCAGCAGACTTCTCAATGCAATAATCTGAAGCAGTTGATTCTGGCATGATGTTAATCAATTATTCAACTCAGGTACAACATTCCATCCTGGCTCTTTCCCAATATCTGCTGCCATGAAGTGGCTACACAATTCAGCATGTTCTATAAAAATGCATTCCCAACATGTCCAGCTTCCACTCTTGTCTATGGACTTGGCTTTCCTCTTCAACTGTTCTTCACCAAACAAGCCTGTCTGGTGGTCTGTCTAAAGATTGTATCACTTTCTGATGATGGTCTACCACCTGAATAGCCAATGCTATCCTTGTATGAAACTAAATTTACAATGATTGCCCTCAGTAACCACTCCAGTTGTGAGTCATATATAACAGAATTCCAGAAAACTGCAATAATAGCTCAACTCCACAAAGGTTGCATTTGGGTAATTTGTTTTGTGCACAAGTCACTCTTTGTACTAATTATATAAGGCATCATACACACCGTTTTCATGCTTAAATAAGTAACTTTTTATATATTAGATATGTTTATCATTAACTCACATATTCATTCAAGAGTCACACAACCAGTCAAGGCCAGCCTTGTGGGGAGTCAGTACCTATGCTGGATGGGGTATTATCCAACACAGAGTACACACACACACACACACACACACACACACACACACACACACACACACACACACACACACACACACACACACACAAGACAAATGTGGTGAATGGATCATCTAGTTGTTGTCAGGTACAAGGCAGAATACAGAATGCTTTGTCACTCCAAGAGACTTCTTAAATTAATATCTCAAATATTACTGCTGGGATAGCTTGCAGAATGATATAATTTCTTGTCATCTGACTATCCCAGATGAAACCCTCCACTGCTGGAAGCTCGCAGTATTTAGCATCTACCTGTGAAAATACACAGACCTCAGATCTTTGGCAGATGCTAGAAGTCATAAAGCAATTGCATTCCTTCACATTCAAAACTAGTAATTATTTCACCTTAAAGACAATGCAGAGAGCTCACTAGTGCAGACAATCTGTCTCTAGCTGTTGGAGAAGAACTACAAAGGGCCAAGTGGAAAAAAGGTAGGGACTTATAAATGTGGAACATGTGCCCAATGTGCATATATTTTGAGACAAGATTTTTTATATATTCCAGATAGGCAGTATACCATTAGGAGTGGTAGCTTCTCCAATTGTAATAGTAAAGGTTTGATATACCTAGCTCTATGTAAAACATGTGGTGCATTTTATATTGGAAAGACCACACGCAAACTAAAAAGAAGAATATATGAAGATTTGAACGCCATTAGAATAAAAGATGGCAATAATGCAATATATCAACACACCATGACATGTGTCGGAGCAAAATGTTTTTTTTTTGTAATAGAAATGGTGCATCAGGACACTAGGGGGGGACCTTGGGAGAATAGGATAGAAGTTAGGGAACTTCATTGGCAGTTATTGCTTGAAGCCCTTAGACTCCCAGGTCTTAATGAACACATTTCCATTGCCCCCATCTTAAGGATGAAGACAGCTAAGTTGTAGGATTTATTGTATGAATTAGATTTAAAGTATTTTTTCACTTGTTGTTCATATTATAACATGCTAAAGATTAATATTTTGTTAAATTAATTTTAAGGACAAGCATGTGAACAAATACATTCTTCTGCAAGTTTTCCTGCTGGATACATACATTTTTTTCATATATTTTTATTGTTTTTTATTAAAACTCTTAGGACTATGTATGAGTATTTTAAATGTATTTATTCCAATATATGAGCTTTTTGCATTAATTTATGCATACCAGTAAATTTTGTATGATTGTCAATAGGTTTTAAGTAGAAAGTTTTCATATACTTATGTATTAACAGTATATTTTTAAGTTAGAGTAAGTACTTGCTAATGTGTACAGAAGGGTTAATGTTTGTAACATTATATTAATAGTTTGATTCAACCACTAATTGGTTAATTAATTACAGGGGAAGGGTATAAATAGGTTTGTTACAGCTTAGATAAAGTTTGATACATCTGTTGAAGTCCGGTGGATGAAAACGCCGTGTGATGTATGCGTTTATGTATTGAATAAACACAGCTGTCATTTCCATTACAAGTATTTGAATTCTTCATTTCACCTCCATTGGTGCCTGTTTTGTTTTAAAGTTATTTCTTGGTCTTGTCGGGCACCTTACCTCATTTTTTTTCGTCATATAAAAAAAAAATACCAAAATTGCTAGTATTAAATTGTATATAAAACAGAACACCGTAATAATAATAAAAATAATTACATTTGATGTTCGTAATAATAGAAACATATAAATATTGAAAAGTCAACAATGATAAAAAATGTATTAAAGATGTTCGTTTTAAACTTGGTAGGAAAAGGCCACCCAACCTAACGATCCATGCTCTTTCTTTATCATTGAGAAGTTCATGCCATTTCTTCTTAGAAAATTTTTGTCCTCTCACCCTATCAGTAATGGTAAAGTGAAAGCGGGCTGTTACATGGACTAAAGTGTGTTTATTATATAGTGCATTAGTGGCAACCCTATTTCTTATGTTGCTTAAATGCTCTGAACACACAGCTTGAAAAATCTGGAGGTTTGTCTGATGTAAAATGCAGAGCACTGGCACTCAGCCAAATAAATGACCCACCTGCTGCTGCATTTAGAAAATGTAAATATATCGAAGACCCTTGTTGTATTTTTACTAGAAAATTCTTTGGTCTTTAATACATATTTACAAAAAACACAATGTTTGCAGGGAAAACAACCAGATAGTTTGGGGCCATCGAATGTTTGTTGAACCTTGTATTCAGGAGATAGATGCTTTTTGTAAAAGTTCAGATGACCTCCTATAGTAGCACCCCTCCGATAAGAAAAAGTACATCTGTTGTCCAGTAATTCGGCTAATTGTTCATCAGATAGCAAAATGTCCCAATGTCTTTATATTAAATCGGTCAGCTGTTTGATATTCCTGCCGAATGTAGTAATGAATCGGACTTTGGATCCATGAATCGATTTAGGTCCTTTGTATGTTAATAATTCATCCCAAGACATTTTACTAACCAAATCACTGGTTTGTGTTAGCTGTTTAGCTGGATAGCCCTGTTCTACAAACATATGAGTGAGATTTTCATTAAAATGTGTGAGATCTGACACTTTTGTACAGATCCTTTTAATCCGCATATATTAGGATTTAGGAATGTTTTTGATGACCTGGATGACAGCTGGATGCATGTAGAAGAGAGTTGGAATGAAAGGGCTTCCTATAAACTGTGCTAGTTAAAGTGCCATCTTCTTGTTTATTAACTATAACATCTAAGAATGGAATGCACTTCCTATCAAAATTCACAGTAAATTGGATGCTCCATTTATTATAATTTAGATATTATTGTACAAACTCCTCTAGATGTATTATATCTGATTTCCAAATCATCCAGCAGTCATCCAGGTATCTCTGCCAGATATCAATCTCTTCAATGAAAATGTTATGGCTACTATCATAAATCATAAGGTGTTCTAGGTAACCCATAAAAAGGTCTGCATATATGGGGGCAAATGCTGTTCCCATTGCGGTGCCTTGTAATTGTAAATAACATTTACCATTGAAGAAAAACACATTTTTAATTAGGGCATGTTCCACAAGACAGAGAAGAAAAGTATTGAATCCAGGGCTGTACATGCCCAATTCAGTGAGCCAGAATTCCAGTGCCATTAAACCTGCCCAATGGGGTATGCTAGTGTAAAGAGAGGTTACATCTAACGTACACAAAAACCAACCTTCCTCAATTTGTGAATCAGCAATGATGTTCAAGAATTCCATCGTATCCTTGATCCTAGCCCTAACTGCCTTCAATAAAGGTTTCAAATGTTTGGTTAAATAGACAGAAATAGGCTCTGTTAGAGAACCCCTGCCTGACACAATTGGTCTACCTGGTGGGTTGTAAAGGTTTTTGTGTACTTTAGGAAGCAGATATAGATATTGTGGAGTAGGTTCACTTATCTTGAGATGAAAACATGTTTTTGCGTCAATGATGCCTTCATCCACAGCCAGATCCAAAAAATTGTCTATTTGATTTTTAAAATGTGGAGTAGGATCAATAGACATAAACATATAGATTCTGGCATCATTGAGTTGTCTGTTTGCCTCCATTTCATATTGGGACCAATCCATCACCACTATGGATCTCCCTTTATCTGCCTATATGATAACTATGTCTTTCCTGTTCTTGAGTTTCTTTAGTGTCTCCATCTCTGAAACATTTAAGTTGTTATTAAGCATACTCACATGTGAGTCATCCCCAAAATGAAGCTCTCTAAGAATACATTTCTGAAAGATCTCCACATGTCTATTCATTTGTGGTATAAAAGTGGAAGGATGGAATTTAAAATTCGCCTCTGTTGCTACATTGTGGTTTTCTGAATGACTGAAAAATAACTTTAAATTTTGTAGCCTACAAAACGATAACAAGTCATGAACAAAATTGCTCTCTGATACTACAAAACCAGGTATAAAGTTTAATCCTTTATTTAACAGTTTGCATTCAATTTCAGATAAATAACAGAAGATATGTTCAAGACATTGTTTGAACCTGTTTCGGCTCCAATAGTTGTAACATGGTTTCTAGTGTTAAATTAGGACTGGCCCCTACATTTATGTTTTCTCCCCCCTCTTTTTCGATAACATCTAAAGGGATCCCCTCCATACCCAGAGCACCTTCCCTAGGATAACAACGACGTTTGTGCACTGGTGATGTCTGAGGAATCTCAGAATCTGTGTCTGTGTGAGAGGACAATTCTTCTCCAGAGCCATCACTGTTTGTTTTTTTGAGAATAGATTTCCTTTTTCTCTTATAACCTGGGGTGGAATTATAGTTTTTAACAAATTCGACATTTTTAGTTGTTCAAAGGGATGACCTTGGCTATAATCATGTAAGTCCCTATTATGTTTGCAGACCTTCTTTTCTTTTAGCCCATTCTCAAATTGTAATAAATCCCCACTTAATCTCTTAATATAGTCCTTGTATTGGGGTTTATGTTCATACAGTTTAGCCTCCTGACATCTCTTGGATAATTCTGAATTGAGAGTCTCTATTCTACGTGTGTGAAAAGCATATAAAGCTTTTACAAAATCCATAGAAGAGTTGTGCTGTATCTTGGGCCAAGTAGAAAGTAGCTCATCATCAGGCTGACCCACTAGAGGGTCTAATTGTGCTGACTGCTTGTTAATGAATTCGTTATTATTTTTTGGCCTCTGCATTTGCCATCCATGCAGAGCCTTGGTTTGGTATTGTATCAAATGCCTTATCCAGGTCAAGGTAGGCAGTATGCACCATTTTGCCCTAATTCATTGCCTTGATGACCCTTTCAAAGAAGTCCACTAGGTTGAATAGGCATGATCTGACCTTGACAAAAGCAAACTGTGTAGGATCCAGTTTTGGAAGGTTTTCTATGTCCTTATTAATCATTTCCATGATAATTCTTTCTATGGCAGATGAGACTATGGGTCTGTAGTTCCTGAGGTCTGTTGATGGCCCGCCCTTGTGTAGAAGTATGACCACTGCAGTCGTCCATTCATGTGTCACAAAATCTGTCTGGATGATGTGGATAAACAGTGACTTCAGCAGTCGTGACAGGTCATATTTAAGGCTATTTTTGTGTTCCATCTATGCAGTGTTTTTGGCTTTAAAGGGCACATATGGGACGAGCTTCCTACTGAAAGTTGTGGGAGTTTATCTGATGGTATTTCCTGAGGTGCAGCCAGGAAGGAGAGGGGGTAAATTTGGAGATGAATTTGTCAGCCAGCAGATTTGCTGTATCTTCCAGCTCCAACAGGGTGGTTCCATGTACAATCGGTTCTGCACACTGCTGTGTGTTACCTTTGAAGTTTTGGATATAGCTAAAGAAAACCTTGTGCCTGGGAGGCTAAAATAAGAATTTAAAATTAAGAAATGTTATTTTTTATTTACTTATTCATTTAATTTGGTAACCAGGGTAAATAATTGATCCAAATAGACCTATCTCAGTCTCAGTCCAAACAAATATAAATGACAGTAGACAACCAGGTTAATAAGAAGTATTATGAATGCAAGCAAAATATTGAATGAAGACAGGAATGAATCAATAAGCAAAACTAGAGGACAGGGGCATAAACTGAGTTTTAGTTAGGTAAGAAGAGTCACTGTGATATATATTTATCTGGGCCAGCTACTTGTTGCAAACAAGTAATTATGTGCTTTGGAAATGACTGACTAGATGATCACATGCCGTCACCATGAGTGTAAATTTTCCAAGTTGACAGTAATGGGGAAAGCAAAATAAACTTCTCTGATCATGGCCCCATTGACTTGTTGACCTCTCTTGGTAAATGCAGACTTATATTATTCAGTGACAGCTATTAGCAGTGTTTCTCTCACTGACTCACTCGGAAGCCCATTTCCACTATACATTGCAGACCCATGTAAGCTGGGTCTACGGCCTCATGGCATTAAAGGAATGGCATATTTTATCTAAAAAGCAGAAAGGTGTTTCTATAACATGTAGGAATCTGCACCAATGCCTGCAAGAAATAAATGTTTGGTGTTGGTGGTGGTGGAATGCGTAGAAAAAGTGATATTTCATTGCTTGATATGGGGTGGTGTAACATCCCCCAACCTTGTACATCACCCATGGCTAAAAGGGTATTTTGCAACCTGCTACTGTGATAGTGAGGGTGGGTGCTGTGTCTTTTCTTCTAGTAGCTGTGGAACTTGGTGCTCTGAGTTGCCAGGCACAGTAAGTACATTTTCTACTATGTATATCATCCTGCCACTCTTTATGGTCTAATAATAGCACATACGTAGAATGGAAGAACAATATTATGGCCTGCGCCAATGGCATGAAAAACAAGGTATCCATTCTCACTTCATCACATGGATTTTAATATTGTTCCTGGTCAGCTGGGAGAGGAGGGAGGACTGAGTGACCAATGGACAGATCTTGTCTCTTGGAAGAGGGTTGTTAGGCTCTTTACTATACATCCGCCCCCTTGTGAAATCCAGTGGGCAATTTCAAATACAGTGGATATAAAAAATGTTCACACCCCTGTTAAAATGCCAGGTTTTTGTGATATAAAAAAAAAGAGACAACAATAAACCATTTAAAAACTTTTCCCACCTTTAATGTGACCTATAACCTGTACAATTCAATTGAAAAACAAACAAATCTATTAGGGGAAAATATAAAAAATAAACAAATGTACAATAAGTTGGTTGCATAAGTGCGCACACCCTTAAACTAATACTTTGTTGAAGCACCTTTTGATTTAATTATAGCATTCAGTCTTCTTGTGTAGGAGTCTATCAGCATGGCACATCTTGACTTGACAATATTTACCCACTCTTCCTTGCAAAAGCGCTCCAAATCTGTCAAATTGCGAGGGCATCTCTTGTGCACAGCCCTCTTCAGGTCACCCCACAGATTTTCTATTGGATGTAGGTCTAGGCTCTGGCTGGGCCATTCTAGTACTTTAATTTTCTTCTGTTGAAGCCATTCTTTTGTTGATCTGGATGTATGCTTGGGGTCATTGTTGTGTTGAAAGGTGAAATTCCTCTTCATCTTCAGCTTTCTAGCAGATGCCTGAAGGTTTTGGGCCAAAAGTGACTGGTATTTGGAACTGTTCACATTTCCCTCCACCTTAACTAAAGCCCCAGTTCCAGCTAAAGAAAAGCAACCCCAAAGCATGATACTGCCACCACCATGCTTCACAGTGGAGATGGTGATCTTTTGGTGATGCAAAGTGTTGTTTTTGTGGCAAACGTACCTTTTGGAATTGTGGCCAAAAACTTCAACTTTGGTCACATGCTTTTGGGAGTCTTAATGTATTGTTTTGGAAATTTTAGCTGGGCCAGGATATTTTTCTGTGTAAGAAAAGGCTTCCGTCTTGTAACCCTACCCCATAGTCCAGACATATGGAGAATACAGGAGATTGTCACATGTAGCACACAACCAGTACTTGCCAGAAATTTCTGCAGCTTCTTCAGTGTTGCTGTAGGTCTCTTGGCAGCCTCCCTGACCAGTTTTTGTCTTGTCAATTTTGGAGGGATGTCCAGTTCTTTGCAATGTCACTGTTGTCCTGTATTTTCTCCACTTTTTGATGACTGTCTTCACTGTGCTCCATGGTATATCCAATGCTGTGAAAATTTTTTTGTACCCTTCTCCTGACTGATACCTTTCAAGAATGAGATACCTTTGATGTTTTGTAAGCTCTCTGCGAACCATGGCTTTTGCTGTAGCAAGCAACTAAGTAAATGTCAGGAAACGCCTACTAGGACAGTTAAAATTTATTTGGGGTTAATCAGAGTCTCTTTAATTGATGGCAGGTGTGTACCCAAGAAGACTGAATCTTGTAATTAAATCAAAAGGTGCTTCAACAAACTATTAGTTTAAGGGTGTGCACACTTATGCAACCAACTTACTGTAGATTTTTTATTTTTTATATTTTTTCCCCTAACACTTTTGTTTGTTTTTCAATTGTATTCTACAAGTTATAGGTCACATTAAAGGTGGGAAAAGTTTTGAAATGATTTATCGTGGTCTCATTTTTTTGTATCACAAAAACCCGTCATTTTAACAGGGGTGTGTACACTTTTTATATTCACTGTAGTTGTACATAACTAAATGTATGACAGAAGTAATTGTTTTTTGGAGTTTGAGTTGCATGGTGGTGATGAAGGAAAGGTACCTACAGAATGAAGTAGGATGATTATACATATGGACATCAAATGATTAAAAAAAAAAATCACATGATATGGTTGGAGGTCAGGAATCTGAGGTCAATGAATGCAGGCAGCTAAAAAGTATATTTTTGTTGGGACTAACATTTAACTAAATAAGGTTTTTGTCTTCTTAATCATATAAATGTATGTTTAAATTGATAAAAAGTACAGTTGTGTACACTTAGCATAAATATAGATATTCAAGTGTATTCACTGTTGCAGTCATCACATTTGGGTTATCTGCTTGCAGTAGCCCTCAGTCGGCCTAATTATCAAAGTCTTGGGTCCTGCATCCATTGCTGTCTCATATTCCATGATGTCAGGTGGTCAGGGATATAAAGCATGCAGCCGACGCCATTACATCAGTTTTTCTTGCCCCAGATGTCAGATGCCCCCCTTAATGGGAAGCAATTAAATATATATATATATATATATATATATATATATATATATATATATATATATATATATATACAAGGTTATACCTCCAACAAAAAAGCAAATACACCAAAAAGCTTTGAAGTATAATAAAGGAGAATAGAGGTATAGCCAAAAGAAGTCAGGGGGTAGAGGGAGGATAACCAGGACTGCAACAGTGAATACACTCGAACATCTACATTTATGGTAAGTGTACACAACTGTACTATGTCCTTCGTGTTTCACTGTTGCAATCATCACATTTGGGTAGATTCCAAAAGCTAAGGATGGGAGGAGGATAGATAGCATTAGGACCAGCTATAAGGCCCTGCAAGACTGCAGTGGCAAAGCCAGCTCTGGATTTAGAGAAAATTGGCAAATGGTAATGCTTGGTGAATGTATGTACAGAACTCCAGGTAGCAGCTTCTAGGATGTCTCTGGTAGGGACACCTCTAAGAAAGGCTGTAGAGGTAGATGCAGCCCTGGTTGAATGGGGTCTAGTCCCCTGTGGGATAGGTTTTCCATGGCGCTTATAGCAGAAATGAATGCAGTGGCCTATCCATTTAGAAATGGTTTGCTTTGAAATAGCCTTTCCCTCTGCCCCTACAGCAAATGCCACCAGCAGTTGTTCAGATTTCTTTTGAGGTTTAGTCCTGTCCAAGTAAATTCTAAGTTGTCTGTGCACATCTAAGGAGTGCAGTATCCATTCCCCTTTGTTCTGTGGATTAGAAAAGAAGGTTGGCAAATGAATGGACTGATTAAGAGCCACACTGGATACCACCTTGGGCATGAAAGAGGGATTGGTCCTAAGGGACACTCTGTCCGCATAAAAGATGATGAAAGGCTCCACTGCCATAAGGGCATGTAATTCAGATACCCTTCTTGCTGAAATGATTGCTAAAAGGAAAGCTGTTTTCCAAGAAAGGAATTTTAACTCTGCAGTTGCAGCTGGCTCAAAAGGAGGAAGAGTGAGTTTTTTCCCATACAAAATTAAGGTCCCAGGCTGGAGTTGGGGCTCTCCTGGGTGGTCTTAAGTTTCTGGCCCCTCTGAGGAACTGCTTGAGCAGTGGGTAAGAAAAGAGGGGTGGTTTTGTGTTGTAATGAGTTGAAATGGCTGAGGCATGAATTTTGATGGAGGAAAAGGCCCTTGTGAAGCATCTCAGTTAAGTATTGGAGAATCTGAGGTAAATTGGGTGTTGCTGTGGCCATTCCTTGAGTTTGGTTCCAGGCACAGAATCTTTTCCATTTTTCAGTATAAGATTTTCTAGTACCAGGCTTCCTTACCTCCAAAATGACATCTGACACTTGTTTATTGAGGGATGGTAACGGAGAGATTAGGTAATTAGCCAGGCTGCCAGGTTCAGGGTTTGAAGCTGGGGATGCAGAATCTGGCTCCCCCGCTGAGACAGTAGTGTAGGGCTAGGTAGGTGCCATGGGGCCAGCTGTGACACACTGCGCAAGAGGGGGTACCAGTGTTGGCTTGGCCAGTCTGGTGCAATCAGTATCATCCTTGGTTTGTCCTGTTTGATCTTTAGTAGTATTTTGGAGAGGAGAGGAGAGGCAGAGGAGGAAAGGCATAAACTGATAGACTTTTCCAGCTGAAGGACTGATCATCCACTTTCCAAGCTTGTTTGTGGGGAGTCCTTGTGCAGAATTTGTCCAATTGGTAGTTCTGGGGGGAGGCAAACAGGTCTATATCTGGAATCCCCAATTTGTTGATCAACATGTTAAAAATCTTTGGTTCCAGTTTCCACTTGTGTGGGTCCATGAGATTTCTGCTTAGTCCATCTGCCAGTGTATTTAATTTTCCTGGCAGGAATTGAGCCTGTAGATGAACTTGGTAGCTCAAGGCTGTGTTCCACAGAGCCATGGCTAGTCTGCAGAGGGGGTAAGAATGGGTACCCCCCCTGCTTGTTTATGTACCACATAATAGTGGTGTTGTCAGTCTTTACCATTAATTGTCCTGGAAGAATGTGGTCCTTGAAGGCTGTCAGAGCATTCTGCACAGCTAACATTTCTTTTTGATTGATATGCAGGTGCATTTGACTTGGGTTCCATTTGCCCTGAATGCATTTCTCTACCAGGTGAGCCCCCCCATGCATAGTCTGATGTGTCTGTTGTTAGGGTTTTGGCAGCAGGGGGTAGAGTGAATGATAGTCCCTTGTTTTGGTGGCAGGCCTCTGCCCACCAAAGGAATTCTAACCATAGGCAAGGTATGATATGAATCATTGCTTCTAGATCCTGAGAATGTTGACACCATAGGCTTTTTAGATACCATTGTAGTTTCCTCATATGCAGCCTTGCATGTGGAACTAGTAAAATGCACAAGGCCATGAACCCCAAGGCTTGCAGTATTTGCCTTGCAGATAGCAGGGTTTTGTGGCCACCAGTTTGAAGTAAGTTGTCAAATGAATTTGTTTCTCTGGCATGAGGAAAGCCATCTGGGAAGTTGTGTTCAAGCTTGCTCCCAGGAATATAATTTGTTGACAGGGTACCAGATGTGATTTATTTTCATTTATGGTGTACCCCAGACAAGTTAACACCTTTTGTACAAATGCCAGATGATTCAGAAGTATGTCCTGGCTTTCTGCCTGAATTAGACAGTCGTCCAGGTATGAATATATTTGGATATTTCTTTACCTGAAAAATGCAATGACTGGAGCTAGGCACTTTGTGAATACCCTGGATGCAGTAGATAAGCCAAAGGGCAGTGCAGAGAACTGCTAGTGCATGTAGCCTGCTTTGAAGCATAGGTATTTTCTGCAAGATTCCCTGATTGGGATGTGCGGGTAGGCTTCCCTTAAATCCAGTGTTGCCAACCAGGCATCTTTGCCTATCATGGGAAGCAACTGGTGAAGAGTTAGCATTTTGAATTTTGGAATCACCAAAAAGGTGTTTAGGATAGACAGGTCCAGGATAGGACGCCATGCGTTGTCTTTTCTGGGTACCAGGAAAAGTTTTGAGTAGAAACCTGGTCCCTTTTCCTCTTCTGGTACAGTCTGAATAGCCTTTCATCTTAAGAGAGAGAGAGTACTTGCTTTTGAGTCTTTGCCCACTGATTTGGGGGTAGATCTGGCCAACCGTTTGGGGTTGGTAACGTGTGGAAGTGAAATCTGTATCCTTGGGAAACTACATTTAAAACCCATTTGTCCTGGGTAATAAGTTCCCAGTTTTTTGCTTGCAGAGCAATCTTTCCCCCTAAAGGAATATTCAGTTAAGAAGTGCTTGGAAGTTTTAAAGTTAAGTCATTGAGACAGCTTACCATAGTGGGGAGTCTTACTACTCCCTGATTTGAAAGTGGGAGCCCCCCACTGCTTAGTCTTGTGCGTACCCTGGGACTGAAGCCTGGGTGTTCTGCTGGTTCTGGGTTTGAACTGAGAAGGCCTAGAAGAGGCAGGAAAGGACCAATTTTTTGAGGGCCAATGCCTACTAAATCTAGGAGGCTGCACTTGTAAGAAATCTTTAACAGTTTGCATAGATTTAGCTTTTTCCTCCATCTTTTTAAGAACTTCTTCTGCTTTGTCACCAAACAGGGGGTCTTGATTTAAGGGAGCATCCAGCAATTTAGTTTTAACATAATCTGGCAAAGATTGCTCCTTAAGCCAAGAATGCTTTCATAGTACAGACCCAGTGACAGCAGCCCTGCAAGATGCCTCTAGTGAATCAAAACCACATTGCAAAGTATGTTTTCCAACCTGTTCAGCAGAATGCATTAAATCCTGTAAATCCTTATTTTAAGCACAATCAGGAATCAACATCATTTTCTGTTTAAGCAATCTAATAATATTCTGCTGATACATTAACATATGAAATTGGCAATTTAAGGCCCTGATGGCCAAGGTTGCAGAGGTGTATAACTTCTTACCCCATCTATCCAGGGCCCTGGAATCTCTATCAGAGGGGGTAGGATTTTTGGCAGTAGTAGCCTTAATGCCCTGGGGTCCCTGTGAAATGGTCTCAGGATCTGCAGTAGGATTTTTAAAAAGGAACTTGTGAGAACCCTGTAATATCTATCAGGTTTTCTGGGAGCAGGAGGTAAAGAGTCAGGGGCCAAACTAGATTCCGAAAAGGCATCGTCAACAATGTCCAGTACAGGAGGGATAGCTAAAGGCCTGTGTTGAGGCAGAAGTAAGAAATCTCTAAGCCTCTTTTTAAAATCAGAGTAATCCTGGCTTTCCCAGTGAAAATGCTCTCTAAAAATATGCAAGGTTTCACCAAAAGAAAAATCCTCTGGGGAAGAAGCAGAGGGAATAGAGTCCTCTGCATCAGAATCCTCATAGGTAGATAAGGGTAAATCCTGGTCATCAGAGGAGACAGAAATTTCAAGAATCCTGGGCAGAAGTATCATAAGCAAATTCAGTCCTAGGTCTCTTAAAGGGGGAAGGTTGGCTTCCCCTGATTAAAGTAATAAGGTCTTCAGCCATTCTTATCATTTGTTTTTTAGGCATAGAGGCCTGACCATGCGGTCTGGGCATCGGTTTCCTAGGCATGGTTCGAGTTTTAGGCTTAGAAGAAGAAGATGGCATCAGTTTAATATGCAAGTCAGTAGGCCTGAATACACCCTCAGAAGCCGGTGCCTGCACAGCGGCTCCGGACCCATCCAAGGTAGAGACATCCGCAGGTTCCACAGTTGAAGCATCTTGTGGCATACTGGACTCTGAATGGGTCTCAGTAGAGAATCTGAAGTAGTGGGTATCAGGGGCTGCAAAAGCACCTCACTGAGTACCGGCAAACTGGTGACTAGCTTAGGAGAAGCATCGTTGGCAGCTTTGGACCTAAGTGGCCTGTCTCTGTCTTTATCTTTGTGTTTTTTCGGAATGTCGGTAGTCGGGTGGCTTACCAAAGACATATCTGGATAATTGAACTGAGTACCAAAATATTTAGAAGTGAGAATGTACTGACAACGAATAGTTCATGGTTTAAATAAGGCACAAAACCGACAGTGAGGTATGTCGTGGTCAGGGCCTAGGCAAGGAATACAGTACGAATGAAAATCTTTATGAAGTATTTGCTTTCCACAAGAAATAAAATTATTGACTTTTACTGACCGGTTTAGAGCAAGAAAAAGTTTCCCCAATGGGGTACTTAGCTTTAGTTGAAGACTTCGGTTCTGAAACTCAAAAACAGAAATTTCAGGAGTCGGCCAACCGGCACTTGCAAACTGCTTCTGCTTTGGGCACTGCACAGCAAGAAAGACTTGTGTAATGGTGTCGGCTGCATGCTTTATACCCCTGACTACCTGATGTCACGGAAGATGAGACAGCAACCGACGCAGGACCCAAGACTTTGATAACCAGGCCAACTGAGGGCTACTGCAAGCCGATAACCCAAATGTGACGACTGCAACGGTGAAACACGAAGAGCATCATCTTCGTACATCTTCACTTCTCTTTGTTAAGTGCTTGACTTTTGTGCAGTTCTTTCATTAAACATGATGTGGGCAAGTCTGTTGAAAACAAATTCAGTGTGACCAGCTTGCCAATCTGAATGACTGTTTTGATATAGGAAACAGTACTTTATTTCAGAAGATCATGGTATATACTTTCTTTAGGGTACAGTCTAGGGTTACCACCTGTCCCACTTTACACAGAGCAAAAAGAAAAAAAAAATGTCCTGAAATTTTAGAACAATGTATATTTTCTAACTTTTATAATTGTGTTGAAAGCAAAATGTTTCAGTATGACATGAAACAGCACAAACAATTACAGTTCCACAACAGTAAGCATTTATTTAGCAATAAAGTAAAACCCACGTATTTGTATTTCTAGTGGACGTGGTTTGTCTTATAAAATCTAACATTTATCTAAAAAAATATGTTAAAATCTTTATATACAGATGATTAATCCTTTTACTATGCCTTATTCTTGGAAATTAAACATAAACTCATCTTAACATGCTCTTATGTCAGAATTATATCAGTGCTAACATCTGCAAATCTGAGAATGTGCATTTAGAAGCCAGAATTCTTCTTTATACAGTATACATTTCAGTCCAACAAAAATTTATTTCAAAAGTGTTCAGTTTTACATACATAATTTTGCATTTCTAGTAAGGTGACCAAATTGTGACTGAAGCTAACTGCATATTTTAGTTTACATTTACTCAAATTTTGTACACAACAATATCCCATCAGAACTTTTTGAAAGTGGGAACATAAAATTCCGGGAGCTTTGTTTGATCGATTACTTTTCTTTGTGTTTAATAAAAGTTCAGTTGTTATGAGCATTTATTCCTCGAGTATTCAAGTATTCACTTCTTTCAAAATGTTACTTCCCTTTGGAGATGTGTGCTTCTTTATGCTTAGCTGACCAACTCTACACATCTGTACACCTGATTTTACAAACAGAGACTTCTGAACCAAGGCTTTAACACCAAAGAAGTAATTTTGTGTGGAACAGTTTTTACCATTTTATCTGGTGGGAGAAGGAGAAACTTCATGCTCTTTGTGTTTATTTACTGATTGGCTGTGTGCCTATTCTTGCTTGCAGCATATTGTATGCATTGCACAGTGTAGTGCTCATTTGTGCTTAGCTGACTAAAGTTGCACATAGCTGTCCTGCCTGCAGTAGTGCGCTAATCCATGATGTACAGTAGTGAGTGGGTGAATTTACTTACCTCCCTAATTCTATGGACCAAAAATTCTAGTATCTTAATTTTAAGGAATAACCTTTGTTTCTAAGCTTTTAAGCAAACTTCACTGTTTTGGTTTTCTGTCCCCAGTCATTACTTACTGCACTGTTTTCTCATAAATTAACTGCATCTTTAGCAATGGCACTCTTAGTTGTGGCACCTGTGCCTCCATTGTGCAGCCATATATTTAGCAAATACACTTATTCAGATAGTTGTGGTACGTGTGGCTGCATTGTACAACTGTAGTTCTAGCAAACAGCTGTCTTCCTTCATTTGTGGCACCAATGTCTGCACTGTTAAGCTGTATTTAATATATTGTACTATACTATACCATACTATACTATACTATACTATACTAGGGTCTATATTATATCATCGAACGCTTAAAAAAGCGAACGCTGATTGATCGACCTAATTTAAACAAAAGCTTACAATCTTGAACTGTCAGATCAGCGATTTTTTTCCCAGGGAAAAAAATCGCTGATCCAAAACACATACACACAACACAAGCACACCAAACAAACAGAAATCCACACACATACACCTAAAATCTGATACCTAACCCTACACTAAACTATGCACACACCACTAACTACCCACTTACCTTAACCCAAACCCTAACCCTAAGGTCCGTCACTATCACACACTCACCTCACCTGCTCCCTAACCCTAACTCACTTAAATCCGCCCTAACCCTCATGTCCACTCAATCGCACACACACCTAACCCGAGCCCTAACTCACCTAAATCACCCTAACACTCACATCCACACAATCGCACACTTACCTGAATCCGACCGGTAACTTTCCACCATAACACTGAAAATACTGAAGCAACAGAAACGGACAACTGAATTCTTTCCCTAGGAAAAAATTTGAGTTTCTGCTGCTTCGATATTTTGCAGTTTCGCGAAAATAAGTTTGATCAATCAGCGTTCGCTTTTTGAAGCGTTCGAGGATGTAATATAGACCCCTATACTATACTGTCCTTACTTTAAATCTACACTGACAAGTACTTTCATTGTGTTTTTTAGATCATACTACCCTGTCCATTATTGCTTTGTCAAATACTTTACACTGTGCTTTAACCTTGCTGTAGCTATACTATTTATTGTGGCACCTGTGCTTGCATTAGCCACACATGCTACAATGCTTTGATATACTGCACTGTGTTCTGTAGTATACCACATTTCTCCTATAGCCAACTATCTTATTGAGCTGCACTCATATTTTCTACTAGAGCTTGTTCTCTGACCTGCCTCTGCCACTGCACTAAGCCACACATATATTTTTTGTGTTGCTAGCATATAGTTCTTTGCTACCATGGGAGTACAGTTTGCCCTCACTTCATCTGTGGCCAGCCTAATAGCACTCGGTGCCTTGAGGTGTAGCATTTGCCTCATGCTCATTGGCAATCCTTTATATTTACCAGACACAGAATCTATTTTTGTGAAGTGTGAACTGCTCAAACTGGAAGCTACCATCCACCTTCGGTGGCTGTCAGTACACAAGATCATTATCACACCATTCATGCAGAAACATTAAGCCACCTTGTATGAGGTACTGGAAAATCTCTCCGAAAGCCTCCTAGGTGTTGTATGAGAAGACCTAGACAACAGCACTGTACACCTTACCACTTCATGCACATCAACACGCAATGTTTCTTCCCTAACAAGGTACATCAGAGTTGGATATATAAGCCCTGATGGCAACCAGAGCATACTTTCATAGTAGCAATGTTCTAACTATTAGTGACAGTATGGTGTGTTAGACACATGGATGCTTCTAGAACCCTTAGATTCTTTCATCCCAAGTATGCAAATGGCCTAACTGTTGGTCATGTTGGAGTGAGTGATTTAAGATTCCCTTCCCTGGGGTAGATAAAAAGACAATAGAGTGCTCAATGAACATGATCTAGGTTGGGAAGCAGCTGGACTTGAGTGGCATCTTGCCAAAATGCAAACAGAAAAGCACTGACTTTAACAACTGTGTTGGCATGAGCTGTCATTCAAAGGAGATCCATTGTATATCAGCTTGGAGGTAGATGGTCGATAGTGCTACCTGCTTCATCAGGGATGGCCTATGTCTCTTGCTTCAGGGATTCTATATACTGACAAAGTCACTTTCTACCTCAAACAGTGCTTTTTAATGCAAAGTCAGTCTCCAA
>NC_056746.1:641444442-641446942 GCF_019279795.1 Protopterus annectens | reverse complement strand
CTTATGGAGTGTGCTGTGTGGAAGACTTTCCTTACCACTGTGGAAACTCAGCGGTCAAAGTTCAGATCGCTGTCAACCTGTGTTCCCAAGTCTCACACCTCTGGGTTGGAATTCAGGAGGGTGCTGTCAATATTGTAATTTGCTGGGAATTCCATTTTGCCAAAGGGAAAAATAATGCATTTTTTGCATATAGATTTAGACCATGGCTTTGGCACCAATCATTTGTTTGTGTTAGCCTTCTTGTAACCATCTACTTTGGCCTAGACTTCTGAGAAGTAGATGCCAAACAATAAGGGGCCCAGCACAGACTGACCCTTGTGGTATTCCACTGGTGATGGGTCTACTGGTGGAAGTGGAGTCACCAATTTTGACAGACAGTGTTCTGTCAGTGAGACAGTTGGCTACTCGTCTAGTAATATAAGGGTTAATGTCTATCGGGGAGGGTTTATCAACAATGCCAGAGTGGGGAATTGTGTTGAAAGCCTTGGCAAGGTCAAGACATGCTGTTTACACTGTCTTACCTTCATCCACTGCTTTGGTAACATTCTCAAAGAAGTCCACCAGGTTTAATAAGCATGATCTACACTTAACAAAGGCAAACTGGGATGGTCCAACGTCTGGAGGTTGCCTATGTCCTTGTTGATAAGGCCCATGATAATTCTTTCCATGGCCTTGCAGATGAGACTGGTTGGATGTGTGGGTCTATAATTTCCAGGGTCAGTTGATGGCCTCCTTTTGTGCAGGGAGATTACTGTTGCTATTCCCCATTCTGCAGGAACATAGCCAGTTCTCAAGCTATGATTAAAGAGAATGCCAAGTGGGTCTGCTAGGTCTAGTATTAGATTGCTTAGTAAACAACCTGGGATATTATCTGGTCCCACTGAGGCCATGTTTTGGCCTTGGGGAGTGCAGAGATGACCTGTTCTCTAGAGATACTAGGCAGAGGGCTGGTGTCAGATATACTTTGGGAAATGGTAGGTGGGATTGGGGGGGGGGTGAAGTTTGCACTGAATCTGTCAGCTAGCAGGTTGGTGATATAGTCCAGTGTAGTATGAGTGATCCCATCTGCAGCCAGTTCGGCACATAGCTGGACAATCCCTTTTAGACTTCAGACACAGTTAAAGAATGCCTTATGATTATTCTTCGCTAGGGACATGGTTTTAGTTTCATAATTTGCTTTAGAAGACTTTACAAGATTGCTGATTTTCTTGTTTAGGCTTAGGAGGGAGCTCTTCCTCTGCAGAGTGATATCCCTCTTGCTTTTGGACAACAGTTTCTTCCTCTTGTTATATAATCTGTTTATACTTGAAGTCCACCACAGTGGCTTGTTTTTACTGGAAGACTTGGTTTTGATCCGGACAGGTACAGCAGAGTTTATGCAGTCACTTAAGTGTTTGTACAGGGCATTTGCGTACACTTCTGCATAGTGATCATTGATGTCTGTGATTGCAGGTGGTATGAAGCTTTTTATACCACTGCTTAGTAGGCTGTAGTTAGCTTTGGTAAAGTTTTTTTTAATATTTTTTGTGCCTGTGATTGTGTCAGTTCCAGTAGTTACTTCATACAAGACTGATTTGTGGTCTGACCTAACCAGGGAGGACATCACACATGGGGAAGTACAGTGACCCCCCCATGTTGGTGAGTACTATGTCCAGAACATTAGAGCCCTTAGTCGGGGTGCAAACTATGTGTTCCAGAGCATTTGTGTTGATAAAGTCCAAGAACCTCTGGGCGAGCATGTTTTTGCTCATGTATGTCCCCCAGTCTATGGAAGGGTAGTTGAACTCTCCCATGACTAAGGTGTTGGGCTGTATGGAAAGGGATTCTAGTAAATCAAGGTAGTCGATGTGCTTATCCTGGTTCATGGTGGAGGAATCTATAGCTAGCAATGATGTGGTATGGTACTTTCCCAATAGTTAATTGGACATGGAGTAGTTTGAGAGAATCATGCTGTTTGACCAGTCTCGAAGTGTATTTGGTTTTAATGAAGATGGATACACCTCCACCTTTGGTTCCTTTATGCTCATTTTGAGATCTGAACGTGTGGAAGGCACTGTAGCCTTACACAGCCGGGGTACTGTCAGCAGCCTTGAATCATGTCTCGGTAACTGCACAGACATCAGCATCCTCTAAAGTGAGGAGTGCTTCCAGGGAGTGCAGTTTCATGTTTAAACTCCTAGCATTAAGCAGCACGACTCTTGAGTTTGTCTCGATTAGATTTTGTTATGCTGGAAAATTTGTTGTTTTGACATTGCCTAAAAAAGGCACTATGGGGAGGCAAGGGCCTTTACCAATATCTGAAAGCCTAGTGGGGAGAGGTGTAGATCATCTCTAGCAAAGCAGCAAGGTCTGTCTGCCATATTCTTCCAGGCTGAAAGATACTAGATCCACCTGGACTGACACAAGAAGCTGAGCCAATTGTTGAAGTCAATCATTTTTTGTTTATATTGTGGCATCATCCTGGATGAGGGTAAGATACTGCTAACTGCATAGAACTAGG